>NC_088201.1:209545307-209690883 GCF_037126465.1 Ornithodoros turicata | reverse complement strand
GTAGTTTTTTCCTATCGATCATTGCTTTGTGATGAATCGAGAAAACAGGGTTGGACTCTCAGTGGCAACTTTCTATTATGTTTCCTGCTGCATTTCCATACAATGGTCACTTTTCGTTACGGTAGCTTTTTTCTATCGATCATTGCTTTGTGAAGAATGGAGCAAACAGAGTTGGACTCTCAGAGGCCAATTTCTACTATGGTTCCTGCTGCTTTTCCATACCCTTGTCACTTCTCGTTACGATAGCTTTTTTCTATCGATCATTGCTTTGTGATGAATCCAGCAATCAGGGTTGGACTCTCAGAGGCAAATTTCTATTATGGTTCCTGCACCTTTTCCATACCCTGGTCACTTCTCGTTACGGTAGCTTTTTTCTATCGATCATTGCTTTGTGATGAATCCAGCAAACAGGGTTGGACTCTCAGAGGCAAATTTCTATTATGGTTCCTGCACCTTTTCCATACTCTGGTCACTTCTCGTTACGGTAGCTTTTTTCTATCGATCATTGCTTTGTGATGAATCCAGCAAACAGGGTTGGACTCTCAGAGGCAAATTTCTATTATGGTTCCTGCACCTTTTCCATACCCGGGTCACTTCTGGTTACGGTAGCTTTTTCTATCGATCATTGCTTTGTGATGAATCCAGCAAACAGGGTTGGACTCTCAGAGGCAAATTTCTATTATGGTTCCTGCACCTTTTCCATACTCTGGTCACTTCTCGTTACGGTAGCTTTTTTCTATCGATCATTGCTTTGTGATGAATCCAGCAAACAGGGTTGGACTCTCAGAGGCAAATTTCTATTATGGTTCCTGCACCTTTTCCATACCCGGGTCACTTCTGGTTACGGTAGCTTTTTCTATCGATCATTGCTTTGTGATGAATCCAGCAAACAGGGTTGGACTCTCAGAGGCAAATTTCTATTATGGTTCCTGCACCTTTTCCATACTCTGGTCACTTCTCGTTACGGTAGCTTTTTTCTATCGATCATTGCTTTGTGATGAATCCAGCAAACAGGGTTGGACTCTCAGAGGCAAATTTCTATTATGGTTCCTGCACCTTTTCCATACCCTGGTCACTTCTCGTTACGGTAGCTTTTTTCTATCGATCATTGCTTTGTGATGAATCCAGCAAACAGGGTTGGACTCTCAGAGGCAAATTTCTATTATGGTTCCTGCACCTTTTCCATACTCTGGTCACTTCTCGTTACGGTAGCTTTTTTCTATCGATCATTGCTTTGTGATGAATCCAGCAAACAGGGTTGGACTCTCAGAGGCAAATTTCTATTATGGTTCCTGCACCTTTTCCATACCCGGGTCACTTCTGGTTACGGTAGCTTTTTCTATCGATCATTGCTTTGTGATGAATCCAGCAAACAGGGTTGGACTCTCAGAGGCAAATTTCTATTATGGTTCCTGCTGCTTTTCCATACCCTGGTCACTTTTCGTTACGGTAGCTTTTTTCTATCGATCATTGCTTTGTGATGAATCCAGCAAACAGGGTTGGACTCTCAGAGGCAAATTTCTATTATGGTTCCTGCTGCTTTTCCATACCCTGGTCACTTTTCGTTACGGTAGCTTTTTTCTATCGATCATTGCTTTGTGATGAATCCAGCAAACAGGGTTGGACTCTCAGAGGCAAATTTCTATTATGGTTCCTGCACCTTTTCCATACCCTTGTCACTTCTCGTTACGATAGCTTTTTTCTATCGATCATTGCTTTGTGATGAATCCAGCAAACAGGGTTGGACTCTCAGAGGCCAATTTCTATTATGGTTCCTGCTGCTTTTCCATACCCTTGTCACTTCTCGTTACGGTAGCTTTTTTCTATCGATCATTGCTTTGTGATTAATCCAGCAAACAGGGTTGGACTCTCAGAGGCAAATTTCTATTATGGTTCCTGCACCTTTTCCATACCCTGGTCACTTCTCGTTACGGTAGCTTTTTTCTATCGATCATTGCTTTGTGATGAATCCAGCAAACAGGGTTGGACTCTCAGAGGCAAATTTCTATTATGGTTCCTGCTCCTTTTCCATACCCTGCTCACTTCTCGTTACGGTAGCTTTCTTCTAGAGAACATTGCTTTGCGATGAATCCAGCAAACCGGGTTGGACTCTCAGAGGCAAATTTCTATTATGGTTCCTGCACCTTTTCCATACTCTGGTCACTTCTCGTTACGGTAGCTTTTTTCTATCGATCATTGCTTTGTGATGAATCCAGCAAACAGGGTTGGACTCTCAGAGGCAAATTTCTATTATGGTTCCTGCACCTTTTCCATACCCGGGTCACTTCTGGTTACGGTAGCTTTTTCTATCGATCATTGCTTTGTGATGAATCCAGCAAACAGGGTTGGACTCTCAGAGGCAAATTTCTATTATGGTTCCTGCACCTTTTCCATACCCGGGTCACTTCTCGTTACGGTAGCTTTTTTCTATCGATCATTGCTTTGTGATGAATCCAGCAAACAGGGTTGGACTCTCAGAGGCAAATTTCTATCATGGTTCCTGCACCTTTTCCATACCCTGGTAACTTCTCGTTACGGTAGCTTTTTTTCTATCGATAATTGCTTTGTGATGAATCCAGCAAACAGGGTTGGACTCTCAGAGTCAAATTTCTATTATGGTTCCTGCACCTTTTCCATACCCTGGTCACTTCTCGTTACGGTAGCTTTCTTCTATCGATCATTGCTTTGTGATTCATCCAGCAAACAGGGTTGGACTCTCAGAGGCAAATTTCTATTATGATTCCTGCACCTTTTCCATACCCTGATCACTTCTCGTTACGGTAGCTTTTTCCTATCGATCATTGCTTTGTGATGAATCGAGAAAACAGGGTTGGACTCTCAGTGGCAACTTTCTATTATGTTTCCTGCTGCATTTCCATACCATGGTCACTTTTCGTTACGGTAGCTTTTTTCTATCGATCATTGCTTTGTGAAGAATCGAGCAAACAGGGTTGGACTCTCAGAGGCAAATTTTATTATGGTTCCTGCACCTTTTCCATACCCTGGTCACTTCTCGTTACGGTAGCTTTTTTCTATCGATCATTGCTTTGTGATGAATCCAGCAAGCAGGGTTGGACTCTCAGAGGCAAATTTCTATTATGGTTCCTGCACCTTTTCCATACTCTGGTCACTTCTCGTTACGGTAGCTTTTTTCTATCGATCATTGCTTTGTGATGAATCGAGAAAACAGGGTTGGACTCTCAGAGGCAGATTTCTAGTATGGTTCCTGCACCTTGTCCATACCCTGGTCACTTCTCGTTACGGTAGTTTTTTCCTATCGATCATTGCTTTGTGATGAATCGAGAAAACAGGGTTGGACTCTCAGTGGCAACTTTCTATTATGTTTCCTGCTGCATTTCCATACAATGGTCACTTTTCGTTACGGTAGCTTTTTTCTATCGATCATTGCTTTGTGAAGAATGGAGCAAACAGAGTTGGACTCTCAGAGGCCAATTTCTACTATGGTTCCTGCTGCTTTTCCATACCCTTGTCACTTCTCGTTACGATAGCTTTTTTCTATCGATCATTGCTTTGTGATGAATCCAGCAATCAGGGTTGGACTCTCAGAGGCAAATTTCTATTATGGTTCCTGCACCTTTTCCATACCCTGGTCACTTCTCGTTACGGTAGCTTTTTTCTATCGATCATTGCTTTGTGATGAATCCAGCAAACAGGGTTGGACTCTCAGAGGCAAATTTCTATTATGGTTCCTGCACCTTTTCCATACTCTGGTCACTTCTCGTTACGGTAGCTTTTTTCTATCGATCATTGCTTTGTGATGAATCCAGCAAACAGGGTTGGACTCTCAGAGGCAAATTTCTATTATGGTTCCTGCACCTTTTCCATACCCGGGTCACTTCTGGTTACGGTAGCTTTTTCTATCGATCATTGCTTTGTGATGAATCCAGCAAACAGGGTTGGACTCTCAGAGGCAAATTTCTATTATGGTTCCTGCTGCTTTTCCATACCCTGGTCACTTTTCGTTACGGTAGCTTTTTTCTATCGATCATTGCTTTGTGATGAATCCAGCAAACAGGGTTGGACTCTCAGAGGCAAATTTCTATTATGGTTCCTGCTGCTTTTCCATACCCTGGTCACTTTTCGTTACGGTAGCTTTTTTCTATCGATCATTGCTTTGTGATGAATCCAGCAAACAGGGTTGGACTCTCAGAGGCAAATTTCTATTATGGTTCCTGCACCTTTTCCATACCCTTGTCACTTCTCGTTACGATAGCTTTTTTCTATCGATCATTGCTTTGTGATGAATCCAGCAAACAGGGTTGGACTCTCAGAGGCCAATTTCTATTATGGTTCCTGCTGCTTTTCCATACCCTTGTCACTTCTCGTTACGGTAGCTTTTTTCTATCGATCATTGCTTTGTGATTAATCCAGCAAACAGGGTTGGACTCTCAGAGGCAAATTTCTATTATGGTTCCTGCACCTTTTCCATACCCTGGTCACTTCTCGTTACGGTAGCTTTTTTCTATCGATCATTGCTTTGTGATGAATCCAGCAAACAGGGTTGGACTCTCAGAGGCAAATTTCTATTATGGTTCCTGCTCCTTTTCCATACCCTGCTCACTTCTCGTTACGGTAGCTTTCTTCTAGAGAACATTGCTTTGCGATGAATCCAGCAAACCGGGTTGGACTCTCAGAGGCAAATTTCTATTATGGTTCCTGCTGCTTTTCCATACCCTGGTCACTTCTCGTTACGGTAGTTTTTTCCTATCGATCATTGCTTTGTGATGAATCGAGAAAACAGGGTTGGACTCTCAGTGGCAAATTTCTATTATGGTTCCTGCTGCTTTTCCATACCCTGGTCACTTTTCGTTACGGTAGCTTTTTTCTATCGATCATTGCAATGTGATGAATCCAGCAAACAGGGTTGGACTCTCAGAGGCAAATTTCTATTATGGTTCCTGCACCTTTTCCATACCATGGTCACTTTTCGTTACGGTAGTTTTTTCTATCGATCATTGCTTTGTGAAGAATCGAGCAAACAGGGTTGGACTCTCAGAGGCCAATTTCTATTATGGTTCCTGCTGCTTTTCCATACCCTGGTCACTTTTCGTTACGGTAGCTTTTTTCTATCGATCATTGCTTTCTGATGAATCCAGCAAACAGGGTTGGACTCTCAGAGGCAAATTTCTATCATGGTTCCTGCACCTTTTCCATACCCTGGTAACTTCTCGTTACGGTAGCTTTTTTTCTATCGATAATTGCTTTGTGATGAATCCAGCAAACAGGGTTGGACTCTCAGAGTCAAATTTCTATTATGGTTCCTGCACCTTTTCCATACCCTGGTCACTTCTCGTTACGGTAGCTTTCTTCTATCGATCATTGCTTTGTGATTCATCCAGCAAACAGGGTTGGACTCTCACAGGCAAATTTCTATTATGATTCCTGCACCTTTTCCATACCCTGATCACTTCTCGTTACGGTAGCTTTTTCCTATCGATCATTGCTTTGTGATGAATCGAGAAAACAGGGTTGGACTCTCAGTGGCAACTTTCTATTATGTTTCCTGCTGCATTTCCATACCATGGTCACTTTTCGTTACGGTAGCTTTTTTCTATCGATCATTGCTTTGTGAAGAATCGAGCAAACAGGGTTGGACTCTCAGAGGCAAATTTTATTATGGTTCTTGCACCTTTTCCATACCCTGGTCACTTCTCGTTACGGTAGCTTTTTTCTATCGATCATTGCTTTGTGATGAATCCAGCAAGCAGGGTTGGACTCTCAGAGGCAAATTTCTATTATGGTTCCTGCACCTTTTCCATACTCTGGTCACTTCTCGTTACGGTAGCTTTTTTCTATCGATCATTGCTTTGTGATGAATCGAGAAAACAGGGTTGGACTCTCAGAGGCAGATTTCTATTATGGTTCCTGCACCTTGTCCATACCCTGGTCACTTCTCGTTACGGTAGTTTTTTCCTATCGATCATTGCTTTGTGATGAATCGAGAAAACAGGGTTGGACTCTCAGTGGCAACTTTCTATTATGTTTCCTGCTGCATTTCCATACAATGGTCACTTTTCGTTACGGTAGCTTTTTTCTATCGATCATTGCTTTGTGAAGAATGGAGCAAACAGAGTTGGACTCTCAGAGGCCAATTTCTATTATGGTTCCTGCTGCTTTTCCATACCCTTGTCACTTCTCGTTACGATAGCTTTTTTCTATCGATCATTGCTTTGTGATGAATCCAGCAATCAGGGTTGGACTCCCAGAGGCAAATTTCTATTATGGTTCCTGCACCTTTTCCATACCCTGGTCACTTCTCGTTACGGTAGCTTTTTTCTATCGATCATTGCTTTGTGATGAATCCAGCAAACACGGTTGGACTCTCAGAGGCAAATTTTATTATGGTTCCTGCACCTTTTCCATACCCTGGTCACTTCTCGTTACGGTAGCTTTTTTCTATCGATCATTGCTTTGTGATGAATCCAGCAAACAGGGTTGGACTCTCAGAGGCAAATTTCTATTATGGTTCCTGCACCTTTTCCATACTCTGGTCACTTCTCGTTACGGTAGCTTTTTTCTATCGATCATTGCTTTGTGATGAATCCAGCAAACAGGGTTGGACTCTCAGAGGCAAATTTCTATTATGGTTCCTGCACCTTTTCCATACCCGGGTCACTTCTCGTTACGGTAGCTTTTTCTATCGATCATTGCTTTGTGATGAATCCAGCAAACAGGGTTGGACTCTCAGAGGCAAATTTCTATTATGGTTCCTGCTGCTTTTCCATACCCTGGTCACTTTTCGTTACGGTAGCTTTTTTCTATCGATCATTGCTTTGTGATGAATCCAGCAAACAGGGTTGGACTCTCAGAGGCAAATTTCTATTATGGTTCCTGCACCTTTTCCATACCCTTGTCACTTCTCGTTACGATAGCTTTTTTCTATCGATCATTGCTTTGTGATGAATCCAGCAATCAGGGTTGGACTCTCAGAGGCAAATTTCTATTATGGTTCCTGCACCTTTTCCATACCCTGGTCACTTCTCGTTACGGTAGCTTTTTTTATCGATCATTGCTTTGTGATGAATCCAGCAAACAGGGTTGGACTCTCAGAGGCAAATTTATATTATGGTTCCTGCACCTTTTCGATACTCTGGTCACTTCTCGTTACGGTAGCTTTTTTCTATCGATCATTGCTTTGTGATGAATCCAGAAAACAGGGTTGGACTCTCAGAGGCAGATTTCTATTATGGTTCCTGCACCTTTTCCATACCCTGGTCACTTCTCGTTACGGTAGCTTTTTTCTATCGATCATTGCTTTGTGATGAATCCAGCAAACAGGGTTGGACTCTCAGAGGCAAATTTCTATTATGGTTCCTGCTCCTTTTCCATACCCTGCTCACTTCTCGTTACGGTAGCTTTTTTCTAGAGAACATTGCTTTGCGATGAATCCAGCAAACCGGGTTGGACTCTCAGAGGCAAATTTCTATTATGGTTCCTGCTGCTTTTCCATACCCTGGTCACTTTTCGTTACGGTAGCTTTTTTCTATCGATCATTGCTTTGTGATGAATCCAGCAAACAGGGTTGGACTCTCAGAGGCCAATTTCTATTATGGTTCCTGCTGCTTTTCCATACCCTTGTCACTTCTCGTTACGGTAGCTTTTTTCTATCGATCATTGCTTTGTGATGAATCCAGCAAACAGGGTTGGACTCTCAGAGGCAAATTTCTATTATGGTTCCTGCACCTTTTCCATACCCTGGTCACTTCTCGTTACGGTAGCTTTTTTCTATCGATCATTGCTTTGTGATGAATCCAGCAAACAGGGTTGGACTCTCAGAGGCAAATTTCTATCATGGGTCCTCCACCTTTTCCATACCCTGGTAACTTCTCGTTACGGTAGCTTTTTTTCTATCGATAATTGCTTTGTGATGAATCCAGCAAACAGGGTTGGACTCTCAGAGGCAAATTTCTATTATGGTTCCTGCACCTTTTCCATACCCTGGTCACTTCTCGTTACGGTAGCTTTCTTCTATCGATCATTGCTTTGTGATTCATCCAGCAAACAGGGTTGGACTCTCAGAGGCAAATTTCTATTATGATTCCTGCACCTTTTCCATACCCTGGTCACTTCTCGTTACGGTAGTTTTTTCCTATCGATCATTGCTTTGTGATGAATCGAGAAAACAGGGTTGGACTCTCAGTGGCAACTTTCTATTATGTTTCCTGCTGCATTTCCATACCATGGTCACTTTTCGTTACGGTAGCTTTTTTCTATCGATCATTGCTTTGTGAAGAATGGAGCAAACAGAGTTGGACTCTCAGAGGCCAATTTCTATTATGGTTCCTGCTGCTTTTCCATACCCTTGTCACTTCTCGTTACGATAGCTTTTTTCTATCGATCATTGCTTTGTGATGAATCCAGCAAACAGGGTTGGACTCTCAGAGGCAAATTTTATTATGGTTCCTGCACCTTTTCCATACCCTGGTCACTTCTCGTTACGGTAGCTTTTTTCTATCGATCATTGCTTTGTGATGAATCCAGCAAACAGGGTTGGACTCTCAGAGGCAAATTTCTATTATGGTTCCTGCACCTTTTCCATACTCTGGTCACTTCTCGTTACGGTAGCTTTTTTCTATCGATCATTGCTTTGTGATGAATCCAGCAAACAGGGTTGGACTCTCAGAGGCAAATTTCTATTATGGTTCCTGCACCTTTTCCATACCCGGGTCACTTCTCGTTACGGTAGCTTTTTCTATCGATCATTGCTTTGTGATGAATCCAGCAAACAGGGTTGGACTCTCAGAGGCAAATTTCTATTATGGTTCCTGCTGCTTTTCCATACCCTGGTCACTTTTCGTTACGGTAGCTTTTTTCTATCGATCATTGCTTTGTGATGAATCCAGCAAACAGGGTTGGACTCTCAGAGGCGAATTTCTATTATGGTTCCTGCACCTTTTCCATACCATGGTCACTTTTCGTTACGGTAGTTTTTTTCTATCGATCATTGCTTTGTGAAGAATCGAGCAAACAGGGTTGGACTCTCAGAGGCCAATTTCTATTATGGTTCCTGCTGCTTTTCCATACCCTGGTCACTTTTCGTTACGGTAGCTTTTTTCTATCGATCATTGCTTTGTGATGAATCCAGCAAACAGGGTTGGACTCTCAGAGGCAAATTTCTATTATGGTTCCTGCACCTTTTCCATACTCTGGTCACTTCTCGTTACGGTAGCTTTTTTCTATCGATCATTGCTTTGTGATGAATCCAGCAAACAGGGTTGGACTCTCAGAGGCAAATTTCTATTATGGTTCCTGCACCTTTTCCATACCCGGGTCACTTCTCGTTACGGTAGCTTTTTCTATCGATCATTGCTTTGTGATGAATCCAGCAAACAGGGTTGGACTCTCAGAGGCAAATTTCTATTATGGTTCCTGTTGCTTTTCCATACCCTAGTCACTTTTCGTTACGGTAGCTTTTTTCTATCGATCATTGCTTTGTGATGAATCCAGCAAACAGGGTTGGACTCTCAGAGGCGAATTTCTATTATGGTTCCTGCACCTTTTCCATACCATGGTCACTTTTCGTTACGGTAGTTTTTTTCTATCGATCATTGCTTTGTGAAGAATCGAGCAAACAGGGTTGGACTGTCAGAGGCCAATTTCTATTATGGTTCCTGCTGCTTTTCCATACCCTGGTCACTTTTCGTTACGGTAGCTTTTTTCTATCGATCATTGCTTTGTGATGAATCCAGCAAACAGGGTTGGACTCTCAGAGGCAAATTTCTATCATGGTTCCTGCACCTTTTCCATACCCTGGTAACTTCTCGTTACGGTAGCTTTTTTTCTATCGATAATTGCTTTGTGATGAATCCAGCAAACAGGGTTGGACTCTCAGAGTCAAATTTCTATTATGGTTCCTGCACCTTTTCCATACCCTGGTCACTTCTCGTTACGGTAGCTTTCTTCTATCGATCATTGCTTTGTGATTCATCCAGCAAACAGGGTTGGACTCTCAGAGGCAAATTTGTATTATGATTCCTGCACCTTTGCCATACCCTGATCACTTTTCGTTACGGTAGCTTTTTTCTATCGATCATTGCTTTGTGAAGAATGGAGCAAACAGAGTTGGACTCTCAGAGGCCAATTTCTATTATGGTTCCTGCTGCTTTTCTATACCCTTGTCACTTCTCGTTACGATAGCTTTTTTCTATCGATCATTGCTTTGTGATGAATCCAGCAAACAGGGTTGGACTCTCAGAGGCAAATTTTATTATGGTTCCTGCACCTTTTCCATACCCTGGTCACTTCTCGTTACGGTAGCTTTTTTCTATCGATCATTGCTTTGTGATGAATCCAGCAAACAGGGTTGGACTCTCAGAGGCAAATTTCTATTATGGTTCCTGCACCTTTTCCATACTCTGGTCACTTCTCGTTACGGTAGCTTTTTTCTATCGATCATTGCTTTGTGATGAATCCAGCAAACAGGGTTGGACTCTCAGAGGCAAATTTCTATTATGGTTCCTGCTGCTTTTCCATACCCTGGTCACTTTTCGTTACGGTAGCTTTTTTCTATCGATCATTGCTTTGTGATGAATCCAGCAAACAGGGTTGGACTCTCAGAGGCGAATTTCTATTATGGTTCCTGCACCTTTTCCATACCATGGTCACTTTTCGTTACGGTAGTTTTTTTCTATCGATCATTGCTTTGTGAAGAATCGAGCAAACAGGGTTGGACTCTCAGAGGCCAATTTCTATTATGGTTCCTGCTGCTTTTCCATACCCTGGTCACTTTTCGTTACGGTAGCTTTTTTCTATCGATCATTGCTTTGTGATGAATCCAGCAAACAGGGTTGGACTCTCAGAGGCAAATTTCTATCATGGTTCCTGCACCTTTTCCATACCCTGGTAACTTCTCGTTACGGTAGCTTTTTTTCTATCGATAATTGCTTTGTGATGAATCCAGCAAACAGGGTTGGACTCTCAGAGTCAAATTTCTATTATGGTTCCTGCACCTTTTCCATACCCTGGTCACTTCTCGTTACGGTAGCTTTCTTCTATCGATCATTGCTTTGTGATTCATCCAGCAAACAGGGTTGGACTCTCAGAGGCAAATTTCTATTATGATTCCTGCACCTTTTCCATACCCTGATCACTTTTCGTTACGGTAGCTTTTTTCTATCGATCATTGCTTTGTGATGAATCGAGAAAACAGGGTTGGACTCTCAGTGGCAACTTTCTATTATGTTTCCTGCTGCATTTCCATACCATGGTCACTTTTCGTTACGGTAGCTTTTTTCTATCGATCATTGCTTTGTGAAGAATCGAGCAAACAGGGTTGGACTCTCAGAGGCAAATTTTATTATGGTTCCTGCACCTTTTCCATACCCTGGTCACTTCTCGTTACGGTAGCTTTTTTCTATCGATCATTGCTTTGTGATGAATCCAGCAAACAGGGTTGGACTCTCAGAGGCAAATTTTATTATGGTTCCTGCACCTTTTCCATACCCTGGTCACTTCTCGTTACGGTAGCTTTTTTCTATCGATCATTGCTTTGTGATGAATCCAGCAAGCAGGGTTGGACTCTCAGAGGCAAATTTCTATTATGGTTCCTGCACCTTTTCCATACTCTGGTCACTTCTCGTTACGGTAGCTTTTTTCTATCGATCATTGCTTTGTGATGAATCCAGAAAACAGGGTTGGACTCTCAGAGGCAGATTTCTATTATGGTTCCTGCACCTTGTCCATACCCTGGTCACTTCTCGTTACGGTAGCTTTTTTCTATCGATCATTGCTTTGTGATGAATCCAGCAAACAGGGTTGGACTCTCAGAGGCAAATTTCTATTATGGTTCCTGCACCTTTTCCATACCCGGGTCACTTCTCGTTACGGGAGCTTTTTCTATCGATCATTGCTTTGTGATGAATCCAGCAAACAGGGTTGGACTCTCAGAGGCAAATTTCTATTATGGTTCCTGCACCTTTTCCATACCCGGGTCACTTCTCGTTACGGTAGCTTTTTCTATCGATCATTGCTTTGTGATGAATCCAGCAAACAGGGTTGGCCTCTCAGAGGCAAATTTCTATTATGGTTCCTGCTGCTTTTCCATACCCTGGTCACTTTTCGTTACGGTAGCTTTTTTCTATCGATCATTGCTTTGTGATGAATCCAGCAAACAGGGTTGGACTCTCAGAGGCAAATTTCTATTATGATTCCTGCACCTTTTCCATACCCGGGTCACTTCTCGTTACGGTAGCTTTTTCTATCGATCATTGCTTTGTGATGAATCCAGCAAACAGGGTTGGACTCTCAGAGGCAAATTTCTATTATGGTTCCTGCACCTTTTCCATACCCGGGTCACTTCTCGTTACGGTAGCTTTTTCTATCGATCATTGCTTTGTGATGAATCCAGCAAACAGGGTTGGACTCTCAGAGGCAAATTTCTATTATGGTTCCTGCTGCTTTTCCATACCCTGGTCACTTTTCGTTACGGTAGCTTTTTTCTATCGATCATTGCTTTGTGATGAATCCAGCAAACAGGGTTGGACTCTCAGAGGCAAATTTCTATTATGGTTCCTGCACCTTTTCCATACCCTGGTCACTTTTCGTTACGGTAGCTTTTTTCTATGGATCATTGCTTTGTGATGAATCCAGCAAACAGGGTTGGACTCTCAGAGGCAAATTTCTATCATGGTTCCTGCACCTTTTCCATACCCTGGTAACTTCTCGTTACGGTAGCTTTTTTTCTATCGATAATTGCTTTGTGATGAATCCAGCAAACAGGGTTGGACTCTCAGAGTCAAATTTCTATTATGGTTCCTGCACGTTTTCCATACCCTGGTCACTTCTCGTTACGGTAGCTTTCTTCTATCGATCATTGCTTTGTGGTTCATCCAGCAAACAGGGTTGGACTCTCAGAGGCAAATTTCTATTATGATTCCTGCACCTTTTCCATACCCTGGTCACTTCTCGTTACGGTAGCTTTTTCCTATCGATCATTGCTTTGTGATGAATCGAGAAAAGAGGGTTGGACTCTCAGTGGCAACTTTCTATTATGTTTCCTGCTGCATTTCCATACCATGGTCACTTTTCGTTACGGTAGTTTTTTTCTATCGATCATTGCTTTGTGAAGAATCGAGCAAACAGGGTTGGACTCTCAGAGGCCAATTTCTATTATGGTTCCTGCTGCTTTTCCATACCCTTGTCACTTCTCGTTACGATAGCTTTTTTCAATCGATCATTGCTTTGTGATGAATCCAGCAATCAGGGTTGGACTCTCTGAGGCAAATTTCTATTATGGTTCCTGCACCTTTTTCATACCCTGGTCACTTCTCGTTACGGTAGCTTTTTTCTATCGATCATTGCTTTGTGATGAATCCAGCAAACAGGGTTGGACTCTCAGAGGCAAATTTCTATTATGGTTCCTGCTGCTTTTCCATACCCTTGTCACTTCTCGTTACGGTAGCTTTTTTCTATCGATCATTGCTTTGTGATGAATCCAGCAAACAGGGTTGGACTCTCAGAGGCAAATTTTATTATGGTTCCTGCACCTTTTCCATACCCTGGTCACTTCTCCTTACGGTAGCTTGTTTCTATCGATCATTGCTTTGCGATGAATCCAGCAAACAGGGTTGGACTCTCAGGAGCAAATTTCTATTATGGTTCCTGCTGCTTTTCCATACCCTGCTCACTTTTCGTTACGGTAGCTTTTTTCTATCGATCATTGCTTTGCGATGAATCCAGCAAACTGGGTTGGACTCTCAGGGGCAAATTTCTAGTATGGATCCTACTGCTTTTCCATACCATGGTCACTTTTCGTTGCGGTAGCTTTTTTTCTATCGATCATTGCTTTGCGGTGAATCCAACAAGCAGGGTTCGATTCTCAGAGGCAACTTTCTATTATGGTTATGGCCGCTTGTTCTTACCCTAGTCACTTTTCGTTATGGTTGCTTTTTCTATCGATCTTCCGTTTGGGATGCGAAATAGAAACCGAAATCTAAGTAGGCTATAGTTACGAAGGCAGAAAAAACAGGCGATGTCAAGTTGCCGGTGATGAACAAAACGGCTCCACACGTTCGGTTGTACCCTCGGCGCCTTGTAGGGTGGCTGAGGACCTCACAGTTTCTTGATATCGAAGGTCCAGGAGTCTTCACGACCAGGCTCGCCTCTAAAACCCTTCCAGTATTTACGTATTTTCGACACCTGAGAAGGATGTGTCCATACTCTACAACGCCGGACTCACTGCAGTTCGGAGAGTCACGCTTGCCCAAGAGACGTGCGATGTACGGTACATTGGACCGTAGCCCATATAGGACAGTCATCGTTTGTGATGTAAAGGAAGGTGGTACTTGAAAGCGTAACTATGGATCGACTTTGTAAAGAAGTGAATCTCGAGCAGATCCTGTTAGCCAGGATGTGCTGCACATTTGTTGCTTGATCGCGTTAAGCATTCGCATGGCTTCACCCTTAGTGAAATAAATGGACATCAGTTTGACGCGCCTGACTTTAAGAGCTCGGTGTGCAGGATAGTCCGCATTTACCGATGTAGCATAATATGTTTCGGTTGGCTTGTCCAGGCCTAAAGGGCAACAGAGGTCCCACTGGGTGTTCCTGCAACCTGGTCATTTTGCGAAGAGTGTGGTAAAGTTGTAACGAACACTGGAGAAGACACCTCTGGAAGACTTTCAGAAGTATTACATGGCTGGGAAGGTGTGTCCCCGTGTACTCTGTACACTGCAATCTGTCCGTTCTAAGGGCTGTTATTTATTGTTGAATTTAATAGGCACATGATAAGTAGCAGAATTCCACGCAGATGTGGAAGAGCTGCCGTTGTTTGGAGTAGTGGCGTCTACCATCCAGAGACTCTTCTGGGAGTTTATGTAATATGTAGACATTCAGCTGCATCATGTGAGACACCTGTTGTCTCTAGAGGGCAACAACAGTTCGGCCAGACCTCGTGCACTGCAATACGTTGTGCAGACACAATTGGTTCAAACTAGAGCAAATTGTCTCTCTTTTTTTCGACGCCTCCTATAAGGTCTTGTCTACTCGTGGTCATATACACGCTCCTACACAGCCTTGCCATTTTGTCCCACAAGTATTTTAATGTCACGAACCAATATTTGGCACCACACTGACTGCGCTGTGTGGGGCTTTCTAATGGGTTTACCGTGAGACTTTCTAGACGAATGTCGGTACGGTTCCCTTTGAAGTCAACCCAGGACGAAAACTAACCCCATCTCCCTACTCCTACCTGTTGTCCTCCCTCCATCTTTCTTTCAGTGGCATTTTCGTTGGTCACCGTACAATGGGGCACGCTAGAAACAGCAGGTGCTTAGTTCTTAACGGAGGGCAGCTACCGAGGTCAGGTGACGTTATCGTTTGTAGTGTGTAGTGTTGTTCATGTTTTAGCCAAACGTCAGGGCTCCTCACTGCTCCTGATTTGGTTTGTTTCCACATGACTATTTCAGATGAAACGCATGAAAGCTGGTGTGCAGTTGTCTCACAGGCTAATCTGATCATACTTATCTCAAACAGTGGAGACTGATTACGCTGAGCAACTGCACGAGATATGTCATCGCACGATAAAAGGAGTTCATGTGAGAAAACCCATCAATACGATAGATTTCACCACGCAGTTGCTTTGAAGCGACTTGCTATGCAGTCGTGGGGATGAACAGGAAGGTTGCACGAAGAGATTGCTTCTGTCACAATCATCCGTCGACCGTAAACCTAATAGTAACAAATGAATAACACCAGGTGGTCTCAGAAGTTCAACGGAACGTATCTGTGTTGTCTTCCTTTGGTGTCCCGAAATGTTTGTAGGTGATATGTTTCTTACACATCATCGCATATTTCGTGAGCCGTTTCTCAACCCTGTGTTTGACACACCGATCTTTTCGCTGTTTCTTGTCGCTCGACACGAAAGGCATGACATCTAATTCTGGGTTCAGTATGCAATATGTACCGCACCGGGAAACGTCCTGTCGCTACGATTGGCTTTTTCGATGTATGCCATTTTCCTATATTAACCGTTTTAAAAGAGTAGCCTAAGGGCACGCAACTTTGTTGCTGTTTTTGGTCGGTATGGAACGTTAGACGCCCGAAAACAGTTTTTTCCACAATTAGTACAACTGTAGCGAAATTCGGACGCCTGCAATAGCCCCTCGAATCTCCCGTGCGCGAAGCACCCTCATTCGCCTTCAGGATAGACACATGATGAGCGCCGCCACGGGCGCAACCATGTGACGTAAGTGGTAGGGACGCTCCTCATTGGACCTGGGATAACATGATCCAGGTGAGCAACACCGCGCAGGCTCAAGCGTCTGCTAACGCTTCGGAGACTCTGGGCGTTCTCAGGCGGCGTGATATCCGAAATGGATTATTTGAAATCTGTCGACAACACCACCACGATTTTTTGGGACCGCTGATAGCACGGGAAGAACGAGTGGTGCAACACGAATCTAATGTGTGTTGTACGGCGAAACCCCAGTGCTTCCCGTCAGTGTTCCCGAGGGGATATTTGAAATGTAACAAAGTAGCAAAGCAAAACGCGCCCCCGAAGGAAATGCGCTATGTTCGTAAGTTTATTCCCCGAAATCACCGCGTCCGATTTCGCTGAATTGTTTTATTTATCTATTTACTTCTTCATTCATTCGCTCGGTCATTCATCATCGCCATTTATTGTACCATCCCTCAAACGACACCAATCTCTTTTAGGCTACGCAAGTAGAACAGAGAATTCCGAGCTAAACGGCAGCGCTTGTATCGTAGGGTTCCGAGAGTCCGTGTGTCGTACCCATAGATTGAGAAGTTACCCGTCAAAAAGAGCTTGTTACAAGTTAAGTTACCGCGTGCAAAATGTAACTAAGTTAATAACGAAGTTCTTCAGCCTGAAATGTAACTCGCAGTTACTGAGTTACTTAAAAAAAAGAACGAGTTACTTCCAAGTTACTTCGGACACAAAATAGCATTACGCAGGTGCAGCGCGCGTGAGCAGTTGAGTTAGACCTTGAGTTGCCTGCGGAGGAGTGCAACACGCTTAGATCGTTTTCGTTTATGTCCAACAATAGACCTCTCCCTGTTTGTAAACAAATGGACATCACAGTGTTCGACAGCGCCAAAATTTGGTAGAATTGAACTACGCTCGAAGCTAGAGGCGAACAAGGTCGCGGCCGAAAGCCACGGTCATGAGGGGATTACATTATGGTCCCTTAAAGGGACGCGACCCTCGGTCCTGATTTTCTTTCAATGGGAGGCAGCGAACAAGTGCCCATTCGTGGAACCCAGCCCTCTCCTTCCGATTTGTTTCGGTTTCAGTCTGTCTACCAATGTCATGATGACGTTTCTCAGGTAGAGGTCTATTCGAACGCTTTGCATCTTACTCCATGTGGGCGCGCAATGGTTCACCTTCATTTCAATCTTAGCCGTTCAAACTTCCTGAATAAAATACTGTCATTGATTGAACATCACGTTTTATGGCAAAAAAATGCCATGAAGGAACCGGAGAGAAAGTAAGAAAATATGTGGACTTGAGTGAAAAGCGAGTTAAAAGTATCTTGGAACTTAACTTAAGTTACTTTGGCAAAGTTACGTGAAAAAGGAACGAGTTCCTCTGAAAGTTACCACGGCGCAAAAGTACCGAGTTAAGTTACAAGTTACCAAAACAAAGGAACTTAGTTACAGTAACGAGTTACTTGTAACGAGTTATCTCGAATTCTGGTCGTACCGACCAATATGGCGCAATATCACGCCATCAGAGAAGCGGCACACAATACAACGAGCCATTCAGTGGGAAACAGCTTAGAGTGCAAGGTTTGCAAATTGCGCCTCAAGTCAGACCTGATGCTCCTATCAAGGTGGTGCTCCTATCGTCAACAACTGGTCTTCTCTACGACGCAGTTGTTCGAGTGTTTCGATCTTTTGCACGGATATTCATATGAGAAGGATATATGGGAACACGGACAACGACATAAAGGGAGGGGGGCAGGACGTCCTTCGCACAAAAACCGTCCTAGGACCCGAAAAAAAAAAAGAAAACAAGTCCGAACCCCAAAGTGAGCAGATTTTCACGAAACGTGTTGTGTACACAGTACGTAATTTCTAAAAATAAAATAGAAAGAAAGAATAGAAGACACAGATGTGCCTTGAGGTTCACATTTTTAGGCGATCAAATTCGTGCTTCACATCCACGTCACATTTCAAGCATCCAAAGACGGAAAAATTCTGTTCGTACAATTTCGAACACGCTAGACAAAGAAAATCTTATGAAAATTTACCTTCAATGGCTCAGAGCTCGAGTATTTTCAAACACTGATTGGATAATTTTGTTGCTTCCGAATCGCTTGCAGAGAAAAGAACCGAATAAATATAGACGAGAATGGGTTTCACTTCCTGGACGGAGTGAGAGCATTTGAAACTGGTTTCAGTCAACTAATACCTGTACGACTTTTTTTTTTTTTTCAACGGACAATGGGGCACTTCCGGAAAGCTACGGAGATCACAACACAATAGCTCTGATTACGTCTGGCAGGTAATATATGCATAGCTTGATAATATAGCTTGCTAATATGTAACTATAGCTAGATAATATGGATATAATGGCTAGATATCAAGCTATAATAATAACGCTGTAGCGGCAAACACGTTCCTTCACTCCATCGACCCAAGGATGGAACTCACCCTCTCCCAGCGGCTGTCGCGACAGGAGTAGTCGATCCTCCATCACCTACGCCTCCATGTTGCCATGACCCTGCTGCTCCTCTCTAAGATGGATAGACGAACGTCCCCGATGTGTCCCTGCTGTGCTGCAGTCGCCGATATACGTCATCTTTTGCTGCACTACAAGCGGCCTCCGAGCCGTCCTCGCCACAAATCTCACTTCCCTGGGCCACAGGGAACTTTCCCGGGCGACGCTGCTGGGACCTGTCCGGCACTCCAGACAGTGGGCAGTCACCCGAGCCCTCCTGCGTTACCTAAAGGACACTGGGCTGCTCAGCAGCCTTTGAGCCTTGAGCCACCCCATCAGCCACCCCACCTTGAGAGCCTTTGAGCCACCCCATCGTCCCCTGCCACTTTTTCTTTTCTTTTTGCCTTCTTTCTTCTCTTTTTCTCTTTCTTTCTTTCTCTTTTTTCTTTTTTTTTCTCTTTTGGGAATAGCAAGTCGGCCTTGGCCTGTCTGACCTTTCCCCCTCTCTCTATCTTTAATAAACATACCCCCCCCCCGTCTCCAGTCTGAAGGCCCACTTTAACATTCCTCTTCTCTCCATAAGACGTAGAACATCTTGGTTATGTTTACTTCATAAAATATACTACCATCCCACTCTTCGCTACAAACTGCTCTCTTCTCCGGACTACGTTTTCGAATGCAGAAACCACATAATGAAAATCAGGCAGGTAGCTTCACGTTCTGGTCCTCATTTCCATTCGTGCATTCCCACTGCAATCAGAGATCGGAACGCCCTTCCAGATCCCATTGTGAACCTGTCAGAGAGCGGGCAGTTCCGGAAGCAATTGTGTCGGCTTTTTCTTCAGTGCGATTCTTAATATTTGTGTAATGTGGTGCTTCTTTTACGTAATTATGTGTTGGTTTACTTGCCCACCTCTCATGTAAAGCCCTCGGGCATTTGAGGTAAATGAATAAATACATAAATCTGGATTTGCAAGCAAATCACCAAACTGCAGTCGGGTCTCTTTCCTCGTCTCAGCGACAATTGCCCAACGGGATCCGCCAGTATTATTAAATGATTACTTCGTTGCTACCCTCCCAGAGCGACGGCAGGGACTTGCAATGGAACTAGGGCTACCGAGGCAAGATTCTTTTTTTTTTTTGTGGGCATGAGAGCCACAACTATGACTGTCAAAAGGCATGTCGTATGTGTACCAGCTGTAGCAAAAAAAAAAAAAAAAGTGGTGCTTAATATCTGCGGTGCTAAAACGGCAGTCAATCTAATACTAATTTATCTAATCACTGCGATTCTAAAAACCATCCCAGGGAGACGGAGAGCATTACATTAAATCTTTCCTTTCCATCTGCCTTTCAATCTGCCCTCCAAACGTGTCTACTACTGATTGCCCTTTCGTCAGAATGGGATCAGCCACTCCATTCCAATTCCATTGAGAGGAATGAAGGTTTGTGATAGTTCCATTCCTTTCAATTCCTCGGAATGAGAAAGTATGGTCAATTCCCACTCCTGGAATGGCTTGGCAACCCCATTCCATTCCTTTAATTCCACCAATAAAAGAATTAGTACCGGTAACCGTACTAGCTAGCCCATCAGTGCTGTAGAGGAGATTGACATTACCTAGCACGGAAAAAGCACAAAGACAAGGTTATTTCACCCTCCTCCTCTTCTCTTCCTCCTCCTATTCATTGGCATCATCATTACAGAAGTTTGCCACTAAAGTAACTGGTGCAAATGAAGGGTTGCGGGCCTCACACTATAGCGAAGCGAAAATCTCCAGCTTATTTTTTCTTAAAACCAAACCAAACCACCGCCCTCTCCTCCCAGATGTATATCGCTCGCTGAGTGACCCCTGGTTTGCAAATCCCGATCGATGCGCAGCTACCCAGGGCTGACGAACCGCAAACACGGTGAAACACGTGTCCTCTGGTGCTGTCGCATCGTTCCATGAATATCTGTTTCTCTACGTGCAGCCATAGAAGCCCTCTTAATCTGTAAGTTTGAATTTCAAACACGTCTAGCGTCATTTACTTATTCTTTAATGGCTTTTTTCCCCTCTTTATAATTCACTGGCTTGCACTGTGGCATTGAGGAGTGCTCAGTCACACTCCCTGGTGTATATCGCCCGCTGAGTGACCCCTGGTTTGCCAATCCCGAACGATGCGCAGCTACCCAGGGCTGACGAGCCGCAAACACGGCGAAACACGTGTCCTCTGGTGCTGTCGCATCGTTCCATGAATATATATACCAGCGGCATGGCCGAGTGGGCTAAGGCGTCCGCTCGTTGGTGGTAACAAAGGTCGTGCTGTAGACTGGGAGGTGGTGGGTTCGAATCCTAGCGCCGGCTGTGCTGTATGAGGTTTTCCCTGGGTTTTCCGAAGACTTTCCAGACGAATGTCGGCATAGTTCCCCCTGAAGTCGGCCCAGGACGCATACTAATCCCCCTGTCCCCCACTCCTTCCTGCTGTCCTCTCTCCGTCTGTCCCCATCTGTACGCCACTCATAGCCACAGTTGCTTCGCAACGCTAACACGCAAAAATATATATATCCCCCCCTTCGCACGTGAACAGCATGCTATGAATCGGATGCTTTGAACTACGAAGGACGTTCCACGTAACAACATGACTTTCAATCGCAGGCGACAAACATTCCCACAGAACGGCTAGTATGAAAAACATTGAATCTACATTTTTTTTAAATATAAATCATGAAAACTAAAGGTATCACATGCCGTTTTAAAGGGACTATCGCATCCGTCCCGGTGGATTCCGAAACTCCAGTGCTGTTTTACCCCGCGTTCATCACTGATAATAACGCCGAAAACCCGACGCGAATTGACAGCGTTGTTCCTGTGTAGTTTGCTATAAAACTTCGCAAGAGCAGACGACGCATTCCGGGATTCCCTCTCGGGAAACGTCACACGGACGAGGCCAATCACTGCGCGCCCTTTGACATAGAGAATACCAATCATGGAGCGGCCGGAGGGAGCTTGGTAGCCTTGGCAACCGACCGACAGGCATACGGGCGGGCGAGCGAGGCCGAATGCTAGGGGACGACCTCTTCTCTGTTACCGGCTCGCGGAATGTTGTTTCTGGTTAGTGTCGCACGTGTTCGTACAGTCAGGAGCGTAACGCAGTGTTTCACCTAACATGGTTACGTCTGCACTCACACTGGTAAGCGAAAGTAAACGTATTTACCGAGGACTTTTCACTTAGTATAGTGCGATGCGAACGCCAAGCAGACGATCTCGGAGACAATCGCCTGCGCTACGCTCCCATTCGTGCGCCTGGCTTACGTCATCATCGTGTTGGCTGCAGATGGAATGCGGACCTCTAAAACTCGTTTACTTAATATGTAAGCTGTTTTCGGAAGAGAAGTTTGGCAAAGTTGAGTCTGAAACGGTGACGAACATTACCCTATCGGTATCATACATACGTTGCCGGATGCGATAGTCTCTTTAAGGTAGGAACTCTTAACGTAGCTGGATAAGAAAAAAAAACATTTGGAAGTTTCGCAATTCTTCGTGGCTCGCTTCATTTGAGCACACATCACTTCATCATAACACAATCGCGTCCATAAATGAGATGTATATTAGCTGTTTAGTTTTAAAAAAAAGAAAAAAAACATGGGGTGGGCTCAGTCGCCACCGAGCCGTAGTGTTTTACATGAAAACGTCACGATCTCCGCTTTCTTTGCTACTTTGAGGGATTTTAGTGAAATAAATACAAGTTCTTATTCATGGATTCATTCCATTCATTAGTCATTTATTAATATCAAGAAAATTTAAATAGGCGCGCGCCTGGTGTTCACTTGCGGGCTCTGACTGCACCACGGTGCTCAGCTCCCCATCTGAATGCACTCCATCGTCTTTGTAGGTCATTTTCATACACGCGCAAGTCGAAGTTGCCCCGCTCGTAGAGGGTAAAGAGGCCGCTCTGAGCGCCGGCAGTCGAATTTACGTCCGCCCGCAAAATGTTCTTCGACGCTCTCGTACCAGCTCCCGTGGCATAGTAGTTAGGTTGACTGCTTTCCACACAGAGACTGGGAGGTGACACGGGTTCGAATCCTGTCACCGGCTGTGCTGTCCCCAGTAAACCAGAAATATCCCAAGTACGTCCCACAAAGGTCTTACACGTCGCATATTTCCGCCACGTCTGTGCGACGTTACCCTGTACGTCCACAATTTGACTTCGAAAAGCGTCTTGCTTTCTATATCCCTGGGACATCCGGTAGATGTAAAAAGAAAGGAGCAAGCGCTTGTTATGTTTCAGAGTCATGCAGGACATGTCACTCTCAGTGGCCTGACGTAAGCAAAATTTTTTTGGTTTTACTACTTTATTTACCAAGTAATCACATTATAGACGGTATCTTGAGCTACAAACACGATATTTGGCAAGATGGGATGTCAGGAAGATGCTTACGTTGTTTGCGATCTCACACGCTAACTGCAAAGATGTTGTCACCGTTGCAAACGTGCTACACAACGCGATGCCGCTTGATGAGCGTACTCCAACAATTTGTATTTCAGTATATGCTCGCTCTGACATTTCTTGAGATCCGCATACGCGGTGGAGGAGCCAAAAAGGGAACCCGCGTCTCATATAGTTAAAGGGGAAAGCACATTTATTACCGCGCGATCTGCATTCGTCTTGGATTATGGCCGAAAGGTCGCTGGGCTGCCACTTACCATTCTACAACACGCTTATGGTGCAAAAAAAATGGCCGTAATGGTGCCTTGAAATAAAACATTGTTACGTTTCTTATGAGAACGAATGGCACCCCACTGCATAGTATAGCAGATTTTTGAAAGAGCACATTTATAGCAATAATATGTGCAGATTTGAAAACATCCTGTGAATATCCAAATATCCCGAAGTTGCGTCTCTGTGACGTTCGTGGAATGTGGAAAAAGTGGGACAAACCATAGTCGTGGTCAAACCATGCTACGTCTACGGGCTCTGTGCAATGATCCATGGGATATCCAAACATCGAATTTGGGATATCAAAGGGACATCTCCTAGGCGTCTATGGTGTTCTGGGTCTGAGGTATTCCTTGGGTTCTCCGAGGACTGTACAGACGAATGTCTGCACAGTTTCCCCTGAAGTCTGCCCAGGACGCATAATAGCCCCCGCCCTGTCCACCACTCCTTCCTGCTGTCCTCTCTCCATCTGTACACGTCTGTACGCCGCTCATAGCCACAGTTGCTTCGCGTCGCTAACACGGAATTTAGAAAAAAAAATCGACGCTCCCGTAGCTCTCTCGATCGGTCGCTGCTGGACTTTGGGGGTTCTTTGGGTTCCTCTCAAGCCGCCCTTTTTTTCTGATTGCTGTTTCCTTCGATTCTGATAAATTCTGATAATATTTCAGTTTGTTATACGTCGCCATTCATGCAAAATTTTGATATATCCAATTTGCCGATTCACAATTTTGGCTATTGTTGTTTAGGCCGGTATCGCTTAAGGTCCAAGTACAAAACTCTCAATCACTTCACACCTACACCTCAATCGGCGTTCTACACTCTTAGAAATGAACTTCACCGCATAGCACGCTCCTAGCCAACCATCATCTCGAATGATATCGTTTTCTGTCCTGATTTGCTGAAAACGGGAGGCGTACGCCATTTTTGTGACAATTATGAACAGCATAAGTGTCACAAAAAAGGCGTACGCCTACCGTTTTGAACAAATCAGGGCACATAGCGATATCATTCGAGTTTATTGTTGGCTAGGAGCGTGCTATGCGGTGAAGTTCATTTTTAAGAGTGTAGCTGCACGCCATCGCGAGGCAGACTGCGAGCAAGTTACGTGTACCCTTATATTTGCGTCTGTCACGCACGCGTTCGCCACACCCAGAGATTGCGTCAGCCGTCGCAATGTCCTAGTTAGCTGGAATCTTACATGTATAAGCTATCTCTGGTATTTTCTTCCGGTTTTCTGGAATTTTCTTCCAGTACAATGTTACGCTGTGCTTAAATCAGATAAACACGCTGCTGAAAACGCTCGTTTAAAAATAGACCACTTGCACCCCTACGTCATCGATTACGTTTCGCCGCCGCGCAAAGCATGCTGGTGGGCACCTATCAACCTTATCAGCCTTTTCGGCCTATCAGCAGACGCGTCTTTCCCGCTTCTTGCCAACCAGAGCAAAATATAACCTCGAACCGGTCTTCTCGGGACGCCACATGTTTGTAAACAGAAAGTGGTCTATATTGGGATTGCCAGGGCCTTTGCTTTTCCTCAATATTTTTCCTGTACCGCAAAGCATGACGTCAAGGCTACGTACTCGATCCGTCCAAGTGAAGCGAAGTGAGTTTGGGGAACCCACTAAACGTTTAGTGCACTTTCTGCGGAGTGAAACTAAAAGACGCCGTGCGACAGCCTCTGCATGACTACACACCGTGAAGAAATACGCCTCGCAAACCGGCTGAGGGGCAAACAGTGGTTCATCCAGAATCCCAAGCATGGAGGAGCATTAGAAAAAATTGGGAGTAGGGATCATTATTATAGTTACGTCATTACACCCTAGCATATCATTACCGACATGTGTCTAAAGCTGAAATCGCGGGGGCACCCTAGTAGTATGGAATCAGCTCAAGTATCCGGAAACTGACATCTTTGCCTGGACGCCATTAATTAGCAATTAGAGCAATTTGGGACCCCCCACATTAATCAGGACCCACCAGGGAGTCATTACACTAATTGGGGATCATCTAAGACACGTCCAGACGAAGATGCGAGTTTCCGGATACTTGAGCTGATAAAAAATAAAAAAATAGGTAGAAAATAAAATAAAAAGATAGAAATAGAGTGGAGAGAAACAATTTATTCGAAAATCAACGATGCCGCGGCGAAGAAGCCGCTCCGGGGTGACCAGTGCTTGTTGACGTCGGGTAGTTGCAGAGATCGACGACAGGTGGCCACTTAGTTGCAAGGCATCACACCAGATGGCGCCACCATCATAGCTCTAGAGGAGAGAGACAGAACAAGATACTAGCGGCAGGTAAAAATGACAGCACTGCTAAACAAGTCTAGGCATGCGAGAGAAAAGGTCTAACCGCTACTGCTAAACAGAAAACAGTACACATCGGGGGGAAAAGGCTTACGGGGGGACGATCGCTTAGGCCTAACCACAACACTACGCAGCTAACACAAGGCGGGAACCACACATCGCTAAACATGCGAGAAAAGGCTTAACACGAGCGCGGTCACCGCTAAACACGGCAAACATACGAGAAAAGGAGCGCGCTTGGGCATAACCTCAACACTACGCAGCTAACACAAGGCGGGAACCACACATCGCTAAACATGCGTCAACAGGCTTGGACACCGCAAAACAAGTCTAAACATGCGAGAAAAGGCTTAGCACGAGCGCGGTCACCGCTAAACACGGCAAACATACGAGAAAAGGAGCGCGTCAAATCACTCACCTTTTCCCCCGCGGCAACTTCCAGGCAGAAACTGAGCGAGCGCGGAGAACAACACGTCTGCTCTCTACGAGATCCAGCCAGCAACTGAGCGAGCGCGCGGAGCGCACGTCCGTCTTCCGCGACGGTCCGAGAGAAACTGAGAGAGGCGACGCGCGCGCGCCCTCTGCTCCACCCGTCCGCGCATGCGCGCGCGCGCTGCTAGCTCCCTCTGCGCCGGCCGCGGGTGTTTTCGGTTTCGGCTCTCTGCTGCGCGCGCGCTCCTAGCGGCGACGGGTGGCTTTTCGGTTTCGCTTTCATTCTCCGTTCTTTGCGCGCGCGCGTTTATCTCTATAAAGGCAGCGCGCACCGCGCTCGCGTCATCATTCTGACCGATACGTGGAAAACGCCATGTGTGGTTTATTCTCCTGCGCTTCTCGTCGTCGCAAGGAAAAGACAAAAAACGAAGAACTTCGCGAATTTATACGCGGCATCGTGGAGGAAGCCTTTCAAGTCCACCGTCTGGAATGGTTGCAAGCACGTCAAGAAATGTGTCAGGACAAGATGAAGACGCTCGACCGCATCTTAGCGACGGACAGACTGGCGAAAAAGAAGTCCAACTTTAGCCTGGACAACCTGTATTGGGAACGCAGTTCCGATGTAGAGGACGACGACGAGGATGTGTAAATAAAAGCGATGCATTTCTCTTCGAGTCTCAGTCTCTTCTTTCTCTTCGTGAAACGTGTACGCACGTAACATGTCTTTCCCCGAACCTTTTCGTTTCCGTCATCCCTTTCGCTGCATCTTAAGCGGCCCCTCCATGTGCGGCAAATCTACGTTCGTTGCTAACGTGCTGAGGAACCTGAACGACGTGGTGGACAAGCCTCCGTCACAAATATTCTACGTGCAGAAATATGCTTCGCCGAGCATGCAGGACGAATTCGGGGACTCCGTAAAATTTACCAAGGAGCTACCGCGAGAGTGGGACACGTCGCGCGCTACGCTGATCGTCGTCGACGATCACATGACCGACGCCGGTTCCTTGAAGGAGGTGACCGATCTTTTCATTCGGGGTTCTCACCACGCCAACGCGTCGATCTTCTTACTCGTTCAAAACATCTTTTTCGACAGTAGCCATTTTAGAACAATATCCTACAACGCCAGTTACGTCGTCCTGTGGCGCACCGTGCGCAGCGTGCACCAGATGGAACACTTCGGCCAACAGCTATTTGGCAGAAAAAGATTGGAGTATTTTCTGGACGCATATAAACAAGCGATGTCGTCGCCCCACGCATATTTACTCGTGGATCTTCACAACTATACGCACGAGGATCACAGGTTGCGTAGCAATATCTTTCCGGGAGAACGTCAATATATCTACGCTCCGAAATGAATCTCCGCCCTCACCTCACTTTACTCAAAGTACTCTCCACTCTACCCCCTCCACGCCGCCGCGACGTCTTGAGACGTTCGTCCTCGTCCGACATGAAACACCTCTCCGAAATTTGTCTCAATGTATTGAACGGAAAGGTGGCTCTAGCTCCAGATACGTTCGCGCGTTTGAAGAAGCACAAACGCTTTTTACGACGGCTCGCCTACAAAAAGATTCACAAGAATCCGCAACGTTTGAAGCGCTATCTGTCTCAGCAGCGAGGACAGGGCGTGCTTTCGTCGGTGGTTCCTCTCCTGCTTTCCGCCGTGTTGAACCTTTTCGCCAATGGCCAAGAGAATTGAAGTGACCACCTCCTCCTCCATCGGAAACATTCTTTCTTCGAAGGAGAGTGACGACGTCAAAGTGAAACTCATACTGCAAGCACTGTATCGCATACTCAAGCAGTACGGATTTGACCCCTACGACAATAAAAACAAGGCGTCCGACGCTACAAATGACTTTGACTATTCGCTCCTCTCTCCAGAGGTGGACGAAGAGGAAGCGGAAAGGGTCGTCTCGGAATTAAAGAAGGTTCTTTCCTGGGATCGCGAGGGTTGTGTCTCCGTGTCGGGCAAGCCCATCAGACACTCCTCCGTTTACGAACTCGTCAATTATTTGTTGCAACGTAAGACGGGAAAGAAACCTTCCTGGTTCCCCAAAGTCTCGAAACTATTGCGTCTGATTTCTCTACCCAAATCTCGCGAGCAGCAGCAGCAGCAGCAGCAGGCCTCCATTGCGTGGACGACTTATGGAGGGATATGAGAAACCAGAGGGTGGTTTGGGGGGTGTGGAACGCTATAGAAAAGCGCATCACTTGAGCAAAAAGAAGGTCTTTGGAGGAGGCTTGAAGGTTAGGACCAGGGGTAGATCTCCCGTCAGTAGCCATTCGTAATCTGCAACGAAAGGAGTGTGAGAAACGCGTGTTTTTATATCTCAAACACACACGCACGTACAATCTTCTTCAGTCACAGAGTGACACTGATGGTCCATCTTCTCCATCTTCCTTCAATAGTCGAAGTCCTTCGCAACGTACGTCGAACGGTACCGTCCGACAGCCGAGAAACGGGCGAATCAATCGGTCCGTCCAATGCTTTTGCTCTGGAAAAAAATGTGAACGATTATAGAACGTATTAAAAAATAACGAGGAAGCGTACCTTTGGACCACAATCCACCACAATTGGTGCAGAAGAAGCGGGCGCTGCCAATCTCCCGAAATATGTGAGGCGGGAAAAAACCGACTTCACGCGCAGCAAAAGTGTTGTACACTGGAAACGAAACTCTTCAAACATTTCGGCGATGATGATGACGTCATGGGTATTACTTACGAGGATCTACCAAGCTGATCATGATGGAATGACGATCGACCATTCGCTTCGACATTTATAGTAAAGCTTTGCCTCTCACTCTCTATGACGTCATTGAACGTGTTTGAACATGTTAAGACGTGTTTGAACATGTTCGGACACGGGCGGCGAAGTCGCCCCTGGACACACTCGTTCCTCTCTCTTCCTCTCTATGACGTCATTGAACGTGTCTGAACATGTTGGGACGTGTTTAGACACAGGCGTCGAAGTCGTCCCTGGACACACTCGTTCCTCTCTCTCTCTATGACGTCATTGAACGTGTTTGAACATGTTTGAACGTGTTTGAACATGTTGTGACGTGTGTAGACACGAACCCCGCAATACGAAAAACGTCACGCAGTACGAATTAGATTGGTGGTTAGTGTGTCGAGCCCAGTGTAGAAGGATCCTGGGTTCGAATCCCACTCTGGGACGACGTGTACATGACGACAAGAAGACCCAGAGTGTTAGCTTGAAATTAGTGTAATGTTTTATTCAACGCCGATGACATCATTGTCATATGCGACATCGCAAAAAGGCGCGAAAGACGGAAGGCGGGGTGGTCAAAGTACAGACGACACCGTCGCAATGCGAGGAGGAGGAGAGCGGTGTAGCGACTATAAAAGGTGCGCTGGTTCTACGACGATTGATCGACAGCCCATGAGGGGCATTCATCCACGACGTGAGTCGTTTCGTGGACCAAAATGTAAGTTGACCGTCTCTGCTGTGAGAGTGTATTCTATGCATGACATTGTTTTTTCAGGAACCAATAGCCGCTGTCACCGCATGACACTGAACACAGGGTCTCATCCTATCCTCTCTCATCATCATCATCATTCTCAAGCGTTCCTCAACTGAAGGGAAAAGTGAGCATTGTTTCGTGAGAGGAAATCTCGTACTGATTTTGTTTGACCGCAGTGCCGCGCTGTCTCGTATGTCAGTACGACCCCATCGATGCCATGCTCGTGGCCGTAGAAAGAGAGCACGAAGCTAGAATAGAGAATCTCAGTAATAGCCCAGTCGTCCTTTCAGATGACGACGACGACAGAGTCAGTAGTCCGCCTTTCGTAATACCTGAAACGGACGACGACGAACCCCTAGATGGACATGACAATGCAGACGAATTGCTCATGTGGGAAGGGGATCAGTCGTATGCAGATTTCATTCCTCTGTCAGGTAGGGTTCGAGATGAATCACCAGATGCAAGCCCAGAATTTCGAAACGAAGCTGAGCCTGTCCAGGGTCGTAGAATCGTTGAATTGAGAGAACACGTCGTAGAGAATCATCCCTCCGTCACGGAGAGACGATTCCTTCCTTTTTTTGTCACAGATGAGGCATTTGACGGAACGGCTACTAGGTACACGCTTCTCTGTTCCCCGCACGACGACAACGTCGACGATTTGCGACTCTATCTACCGAGCATAGCTCCAGTAATCACGCGCGTCCTCGAAGCTTATCCCATGCCTTTCAAATTTTGTCTGTGCTCGAAAGCGCTCATGGTTAAGGACGGAGCCGACGGGTTGACTTCTCATCTCCTTCACGTGAACCTTCACATGAGAGTGGTTCATAACCGTCAAGAAATCGAAGACGCGATAAATGCTGCTATCGCAGAATCCTCGCAACGCGTAGAAAACTATGCGAGAGAAGGGTCTGGTTTCACCTCGAACGACGTCCAATGTGTCGACTTAAAACTAACGCGTTTGAAACCGAAGCGGATTGGGTGCACGATCGAGCTTCCCGAAATGTTGAAGAAAAAAACAAAGACTCTCACAAACGTCAAACTTCCACCGAATCACGAAAACGAGTGTTTCAAGTATAGCGTGCTGGCACTCTTGCATCCGTTGAGGAGTAAACCAAACCTTCATTTTAGATACCACAAATACATGAATCCTTCGAATCCGGAGACGCGTGTAACATACTGGCCACCCTGCTTCCCAGTCACTTACGAAGACATTGCCCTGTGGGAGAGAAAAAACAAAATCTCCGTGACGAGTTCGCTCACGAGGAGACGTTTTATTGTTTCGTCATTCTCTTCGAGGTTACAGGAAAACATGGATACACAACTTTTCAAGCTGTAGCGTTTCGACATGCGCGTGGCTACGTAGATACAAAAAAGCCCGCAGTAAGGCGAAAAGGGTGATTGAATACACTTGTCGTTATACTCGTCCACTACAGGTAAAGTCCTTCGAAGGTTTGCTTCGATGGGGGGAAGTCCGTAGCTGTCGAAAAACACGGAAGACCCGTCGTAGTTTTTCAGGTAGAGCACCCAGTGCTGCCCGCGTCTTCTTCGCTCTTCCGTATTGATGATTAAATAACCGGGTTTGCGTAAAACGAAGGCTTCGTTGGAAGCGCAAATGCCTCTCAGCATGGAGGAAGCGAGGGGGTTCAGGGACACGAGTTCCAAGATGTCGCTCTCGTACATCTTTTCTTATGGGAAGGTGACCGTACGGTCCTTGTCGACGTACATGAGCTTGGGACACTCGGAAATCAAGAGGACGGTGACCGAGTGTGGAAGGGCTTTAGCGAAGCGTAATTGCAGGCGAACGTTTCCTTTTCGCCACTCGTTCAAATGCGAAGGAGAAGAACACTTGTCCACGTCCAGGTTGAAGTAGAGGAGGAACCCGTTCGTTTTAAATCGCTCGTAGCTATACTTGAAATGTTTCTCTCCCAGTTCTTGCAAGAAGTTAAAGTAGGGAATTTTGACGAGGTCGTTCTGAAAGTCGTACTCGGCTCGCACTTGCTGGCCGTCCACGGAGAGCATCGAATGAGACAGGTCGTAATGACGGAATTTGTAGGGGTTCGATTGGATGTCGCCGAGAAAGTCGGACGTGGCGAGCAGGGCGACGCATAATTTGGAAGGTACCCTTTCGGGGTAAACGTTTTCAAAGTGAGCGTCCAAGCTCCCGGCACTCAAGCTCCGCACCTTGGTTTCCAATCCGCGTAACACGTAGATAGCCGGCGTGGTCTGAAGCCGCCGCTCGTATTCCAAAAATAGGGAAGGTGCCAGCGTCACCTTTTTCAAGTGTAACGTCATTTCTTTAATGTCCACCTCGTAATTGTACGTTTTCTTGTCTTTGGGGACCGATACGAGTTTAAATTCGTCGTTGTTTAACAGGAAAACGACACGAATTTCGACGGCAGGTACCATCAGGCGCGGCTGTTGAAACAGGTCGGTATTGATCTGACCGACCAGGTTAAAGTATTTTCCACCCTTCGTCGCTTCGTAACGTTGTTTCGGACCGCGAGACGAGACGTCGTAATCGTCCTTTAAATGTTCGTCGTCCTCGACATAAAGTCCAGCCGCGTGCACTGTTTCTTGAGCCGCGGGCGTGGAATGAAGCACGACGTCCAAAATACTCCTGTAGGCGTACAACTCGTTGGAACTGACGAGCTTGTTGTTCGCATAAACGGTGACCGTCTTAAACATGCCGCTCAACAGGTGGTTTATTGGGAAAACGACATCTTTCTCGTCCATTTCTTCCCCGTCGTCGCGAACAATGCGCACGGTCAAAGACACGAAACTGCCGTAGAGATCCAAGTGTGCCCTTTGCAAATTTTGAATACAAAACTCGATCACGGAATTATTTACTCCGTTGACCGGATAAAAAAGTTGGTACGAAGTATCTTCCACGCCGTATTGAATGGAAGGGGGTTCGAATATCATCACGTCACTCGTTAGACAGATCGGCGTCTGTATTTTTCCTTTCGTTGACGTCATGACGGAGCGCGCGCAGCGGATGTGTGACCTTCACGGCGTACCAAAGATATCTGCAGGTGCGTCGTGTGTCGGCGCCTTTTGTTGTCGTTTGCGGCGTTTCTTTCCATTGTTGTTGTTTCCAGAGCCCTCCATGGAATCCAGCACGTCTCTCCCCGTTGCTATGGCCGTCTTTTTTACTGCGCGCGATATTCCTTCGCCATCGGCCAAATTCCGCGCCAAGCGCTTCAACGTTCTCTTGGCGATCGGTTTTATTTGCTGCCAGATGGGAACGATAAACTTGGATATGTTGCTCAACACACCGCCCCCTCGTTGGAAAAGGGGTCCCGTGTACACGGGAATTATTTTGGGGGAATTACGGTACATATTTGAAATGCAACGTTAGATTGGTTCTGCCTTTGGACCGCAACGGCAAACGTCTTCCCGTTTCGTCCGCGAGAACGATCGTCACTGAAGGAATTTCGAATTGAGACAGGTTAAAATACTGGATGTTATCTAACGTGTAGGTGACGACGTGCTTGTCTTTCTCGTAATAAAAGGGTAGTATTTTTAATATCGGTTTTTTCCCGCTCCCCACGTACGTGGGTTCCACGATATCCGTGTACACGATTATGTTGTGAAACGGGGGTTCCAGGAGTACCTCGACGGAGCTCGTGGCATCCTCATCCCCCGTGAACACGGTACGCGATTCGAAGCCCAAAAGCACGGCCAGGTACTCGGAAAGTCTTAGGGTGGAGGTGCCCTCGGAAAGCCGAATTTTACATTTCTGTTCGGTTCCGTCGAAGCTGAAGCGCGCGCGTTCGCCTACGCGCTGATTAATCGCATTTAGAAGTGCTTGCGGCGTCGCATAATAGCCGGGAGGCAGATGTACTTGCAAAGATCGAGGAATTTTCGTCTTGATCGTGAAAGAAAATTGACGCGCTACGGGGAGAGAGACGCGTAGCGTTTCTTCGTGTCCCTCGACGGCTGTGAGATGTAGCAGCTTGACAAAGGGTTCCGGTACGTGCAACCCTTTCGGTGTTTTCAGAGAGTACACGTTATCCGCGAATTCTAGCGAGGCGTCCAGCTTGTGCGTCTGGAAATACTTGTTGAGTGTGTTCCGTAGGGACGTGGTTTCCGAATTCAGAGTGACGTCGCCGAAAGCGACGGCGGCTGCGGCGTGCTCCAATAAGATGGAGGTGGCTTCGCGTTCGCTCAATTTGGGGGGTTTCACCGCACGACCTGCTTCGCGGGACGCTAGCGAGGCGTCGAGCGCTTGCGCGAGCCGAGGGTCCAATTCCACGGCTTTCACGTCCACGGGTAAGACGAAGTCGTATCGCGATTTATTGTACGCGAAAGAAACGTCGAATTCCGAAAGGGCTTTTCCCAAATCCCTCTCGAGATCCGAGGTGACACGAAAAGTTCTGCCGGCTTCCACCGTATCCTCGAAAGAAACCTCGATTTTCGCATCTTGCCTTTCGTAGCCGATATTTAAAAAATCGTTACTTATGCTGAGATCCATCAGACCGACTTTATACCGATTCGAGAGCTGAAGCGGACTATCGAAAGCTACCGTGAAGGCGTTGAGTTTATTCGAGGGAAACTTATCCATGCTGGCGTTCGAGAGCAGGTGGACGTAGATGTCCGACATCATTTCCCAATCTTGACCACGTCGCTGCTCGGAACCCAACTGTCGTGTTCTTTGTCGTAACCGAACCAGCGAACCAAGGAGAAGCTCTGACCGTTCACCTGCTTCTTCCTCAGCACTTTCGTTACTGGCCAAGGCTGATTGGCGTCTCGGGTTACGACGAGTACCTCCTCCGGGTAGAAAGATCCGTCGACTTCCTTACCCCGGTAATCTTCCAGGTGTACGACGGGAGGAGAGGTGTCTCTCAGGCGGGAGACGGTGAAAATCTGAGGCGACCAACTCCCTTCCGAGCTCTTATGAAAACCTTTTCTGTGAAGTAGGACCCTCACTTTATCCCCCAGTTTGAGCTTCTTTTTCACGGAGGGTACGACGGGCTTCCCATTTATCTTATTGAACAGCTCCAATTCGTTTTCGGGCGTGACTTCGGACGGGCTGATGCCCAAAGTCCTGTGTTTGGTGGTGTTGTAGTCGCGCACGATCTTGGGAAGCGCGGAAACGAAGTGGTATTTTCCCGTTACTCTAAAATAACGGAATATTCTGTCGCGTAAAGTCCGTATGACGCGCTCTGCCTGCGACGCTTTGATTACTGGAGAGAAGGTTGAATACATCTGTACCTTCTTTCGTGAGAGATACTCCTTGACGGTCTTGTTGTAGAATTCCCCGCCTCTGTCGCAAAAGATGCGTGTAGGTACGTTACCTCCCCGAAAAAGTCTTATCATGGCCCTTTTCATTTCGGCGGGGCGCTTCGTCTTTAGCGGGAGGGTGCGCAGAAAGCGGGAGAGGGAATCGATTGCCACGAGAATGTAGCGGTAGCCACCGTTGAATCTCTTGTATTTTGAAAAATCGGCGAGGTCCATTTGCCACACGTCGTTGATCTTGAGCGCGATGATGCGTCTCCTATTAAACTTTCTTCTGACCGGATGGTGAAGCGTGTAGGCATCCAGCTTTCTGAGAATGGCGAGAGCCTTCTTTTTGCTCAAGTGATGCGCTTTTCTATAGCGTTCCACACCCCCCAAACCACCCTCTGGTTTCTCATATCCCTCCATAAGTCGTCCACGCAATGGAGGCCTGCTGCTGCTGCTGCTGCTGCTCGCGAGATTTGGGTAGAGAAATCAGACGCAATAGTTTCGAGACTTTGGGGAACCAGGAAGGTTTCTTTCCCGTCTTACGTTGCAACAAATAATTGACGAGTTCGTAAACGGAGGAGTGTCTGATGGGCTTGCCCGACACGGAGACACAACCCTCGCGATCCCAGGAAAGAACCTTCTTTAATTCCGAGACGACCCTTTCCGCTTCCTCTTCGTCCACCTCTGGAGAGAGGAGCGAATAGTCAAAGTCATTTGTAGCGTCGGACGCCTTGTTTTTATTGTCGTAGGGGTCAAATCCGTACTGCTTGAGTATGCGATACAGTGCTTGCAGTATGAGTTTCACTTTGACGTCGTCACTCTCCTTCGAAGAAAGAATGTTTCCGATGGAGGAGGAGGTGGTCACTTCAATTCTCTTGGCCATTGGCGAAAAGGTTCAACACGGCGGAAAGCAGGAGAGGAACCACCGACGAAAGCACGCCCTGTCCTCGCTGCTGAGACAGATAGCGCTTCAAACGTTGCGGATTCTTGTGAATCTTTTTGTAGGCGAGCCGTCGTAAAAAGCGTTTGTGCTTCTTCAAACGCGCGAACGTATCTGGAGCTAGAGCCACCTTTCCGTTCAATACATTGAGACAAATTTCGGAGAGGTGTTTCATGTCGGACGAGGACGAACGTCTCAAGACGTCGCGGCGGCGTGGAGGGGGTAGAGTGGAGAGTACTTTGAGTAAAGTGAGGTGAGGGCGGAGATTCATTTCGGAGCGTAGATATATTGACGTTCTCCCGGAAAGATATTGCTACGCAACCTGTGATCCTCGTGCGTATAGTTGTGAAGATCCACGAGTAAATATGCGTGGGGCGACGACATCGCTTGTTTATATGCGTCCAGAAAATACTCCAATCTTTTTCTGCCAAATAGCTGTTGGCCGAAATGTTCCATCTGGTGCACGCTGCGCACGGTGCGCCACAGGACGACGTAACTGGCGTTGTAGGATATTGTTCTAAAATGGCTACTGTCGAAAAAGATGTTTTGAACGAGTAAGAAGATCGACGCGTTGGCGTGGTGAGAACCCCGAATGAAAAGATCGGTCACCTCCTTCAAGGAACCGGCGTCGGTCATGTGATCGTCGACGACGATCAGCGTAGCGCGCGACGTGTCCCACTCTCGCGGTAGCTCCTTGGTAAATTTTACGGAGTCCCCGAATTCGTCCTGCATGCTCGGCGAAGCATATTTCTGCACGTAGAATATTTGTGACGGAGGCTTGTCCACCACGTCGTTCAGGTTCCTCAGCACGTTAGCAACGAACGTAGATTTGCCGCACATGGAGGGGCCGCTTAAGATGCAGCGAAAGGGATGACGGAAACGAAAAGGTTCGGGGAAAGACATGTTACGTGCGTACACGTTTCACGAAGAGAAAGAAGAGACTGAGACTCGAAGAGAAATGCATCGCTTTTATTTACACATCCTCGTCGTCGTCCTCTACATCGGAACTGCGTTCCCAATACAGGTTGTCCAGGCTAAAGTTGGACTTCTTTTTCGCCAGTCTGTCCGTCGCTAAGATGCGGTCGAGCGTCTTCATCTTGTCCTGACACATTTCTTGACGTGCTTGCAACCATTCCAGACGGTGGACTTGAAAGGCTTCCTCCACGATGCCGCGTATAAATTCGCGAAGTTCTTCGTTTTTTGTCTTTTCCTTGCGACGACGAGAAGCGCAGGAGAATAAACCACACATGGCGTTTTCCACGTATCGGTCAGAATGATGACGCGAGCGCGGTGCGCGCTGCCTTTATAGAGATAAACGCGCGCGCGCAAAGAACGGAGAATGAAAGCGAAACCGAAAAGCCACCCGTCGCCGCTAGGAGCGCGCGCGCAGCAGAGAGCCGAAACCGAAAACACCCGCGGCCGGCGCAGAGGGAGCTAGCAGCGCGCGCGCGCATGCGCGGACGGGTGGAGCAGAGGGCGCGCGCGCGTCGCCTCTCTCAGTTTCTCTCGGACCGTCGCGGAAGACGGACGTGCGCTCCGCGCGCTCGCTCAGTTGCTGGCTGGATCTCGTAGAGAGCAGACGTGTTGTTCTCCGCGCTCGCTCAGTTTCTGCCTGGAAGTTGCCGCGGGGGAAAAGGTGAGTGATTTGACGCGCTCCTTTTCTCGTATGTTTGCCGTGTTTAGCGGTGACCGCGCTCGTGCTAAGCCTTTTCTCGCATGTTTAGACTTGTTTTGTGGTGTCCAAGCCTGTTGACGCATGTTTAGCGATGTGTGGTTCCCGCCTTGTGTTAGCTGCGTAGTGTTGAGGTTATGCCCAAGCGCGCTCCTTTTCTCGTATGTTTGCCGTGTTTAGCGGTGACCGCGCTCGTGTTAAGCCTTTTCTCGCATGTTTAGCGATGTGTGGTTCCCGCCTTGTGTTAGCTGCGTAGTGTTGTGGTTAGGCCTAAGCGATCGTCCCCCCGTAAGCCTTTTCCCCCCGATGTGTACTGTTTTCTGTTTAGCAGTAGCGGTTAGACCTTTTCTCTCGCATGCCTAGACTTGTTTAGCAGTGCTGTCATTTTTACCTGCCGCTAGTATCTTGTTCTGTCTCTCTCCTCTAGAGCTATGATGGTGGCGCCATCTGGTGTGATGCCTTGCAACTAAGTGGCCACCTGTCGTCGATCTCTGCAACTACCCGACGTCAACAAGCACTGGTCACCCCGGAGCGGCTTCTTCGCCGCGGCATCGTTGATTTTCGAATAAATTGTTTCTCTCCACTCTATTTCTATCTTTTTATTTTATTTTCTACCTATTTTTTTATTTTTTATCAGCTCAAGTATCCGGAAACTCGCATCTTCGTCTGGACGTGTCTTAGATGATCCCCAATTAGTGTAATGACTCCCTGGTGGGTCCTGATTAATGTGGGGGGTCCCAAATTGCTCTAATTGCTAATTAATGGCGTCCAGGCAAAGATGTCAGTTTCCGGATACTTGAGCTGATTCCATACTACTCACCCTCTGTAAGGGGTGCGCAGCTGAAAAAGTTAGGGAGGGTGCCACTTAACATTTGGGGGGTGTTAGGGTGCGTAGGTGGGTCTGGATAAATCACTGGGCGCAAATCTGCTGCGTGCACAGCAAGTTTGGCGTATGTGCTTTACGGAGTGTTGGCAACATTCTCGTCTCCTTCCTCTTCCGTCCTAAAATGGTTGTTTTTCGGTGGTGTTCTTCGTAACAGTGGCCAGTGCTAAAAAAAAGGATGCTGCACCGGAACCAGAAGTGACTTGCTGCGCAGCGATTGGTTGCTATGGACGCCCGTAGACTGGCTGCTGCGTGAAATATCAAACCTGCTCTGATGCAGCGAATCACGCGCTACGAACAGTTGCAACGTATAAAAGTTCGCGCTAGGCGCGAAAACTCAGCTTTCACGCAAGAAAAGGCACCATGAGGACCGGTCTTAAATCAGTCCGCGTGGCAGTGGAAGCTCTCCTACTCATGTTTAAAGTGCTTTCTACATTTCGTCGCCTGTACAAACATCAAGGATCTTCGCCAAGGGGGCGGAGGTCTTGAGCGCACTCTGAATATCGCGACGTAAAAAATGGTGCAAGCTTCGCCATGGAAATCTACCGCCATTTAAATGAAATCTCGGAACAGGTGATGGCCAAGATTGTTGTACTAGAACCAGCAGAGACATGGCGCACTACCATAAGATAACGCAGAGAATAGCATCTGAGAAAGACGAATATCTGAAACGTGTCGTCGGCAACACATGATGCACGCAATCTCCAGCGGAGAGCCTTATAAAGTGGAGCTGTGGTCTACGAGTCATTCACGTGGAGATAAGAGGGAAAGGAAAACAGAGATGAACAAAGAAATGAGACAACGCTCTATCTTTATAAGGGGCCCGTCCTGACAGTTTTGGCTGAGTATCGTTGACAGAGAGAAGTCAGTCTGAATCCACTGAGGTAAGGTCGCTAGCTCAGATTTTCCTTGACTGTTCTTCCTTCACCGCTTGTGGTCTAGGGACTACGCGACGTACATGATTGTCGTGAAAACGTCGCATATGTAGAAGAAGTTTTTGTGCTTTCTCAGTCTGCCGTTCAGCGAAGGCTTCGTGTTCTGAGTTCTTCTTGAGTTGTTTTCTGCATCATTTGGGATTAGTTTAAGTTATCATTATCAGACGTGTTCTCTTAATTATTGAAGTAATGTAATCATAACCGAATAGATGCAGATTATATAGGCTACTCGTGCGCTCGCTCGGTTAGTTTCTTTTTTCCTTTGATTCTCAGCAGCATAGCATGGTGCTCAACTATGTCGTAGCTCGTTGGCTACTTGGTTGTGTCCGGCATTTCCCGCAATCTTGACAATTAATGCTTTTCAGGCATTGTTTAGTACAGTGCAAAGAGAAAAATTTCAAAAATAACAGCGAATGCTGCGAGGGTTGCGGAGTTGCCACTCCGGCGTTGGAATGATTCCGGAATGATTCCAGATCTATGAGAGCACGGAATTGAATTGGGATGGTCTGGGTGCCACGGGGGTAGTTTTGGTTTCAACCAGCTGGTTTCTGCCTCACGGTCAACAGCGAAGTTACCATGTCTTTGTGCTTATTCGGCGCTGGGTAATGTCGATCTTCTCTAGCACTGCTGGGATAGCCGGTACGGTTACCGGTCCCTTTTCTTTTGTGAGGGAATTAAATGAATGGGATAGGGTTGTCAAGCCAGGAGGGGTAATTGACCATACTTTTCATTCAGAGAAATTGAAAGGAATGCAATTATCACAAATATCAATTCCCCGCAATGGAATCGGTGACTCCGTTCCGCAGCCCTGCTCGTTGCTATGTGGTGACGAAAAGTTGTGGTTGCGCATTTCTGTATCGGTATTTTTGATGATGGTTTACCAGGAATGTCGCCGAGCAACACCAATTGAGATATAAATGAAGACTTGCTTGGATAATTTTAAAATGCTTTTACTTAGTCGTTGCACAAAATTGCTTGTCGCCAGATTGCTGCTGCTACGAGCTAGCGACACACAAGAGCTGCACAATGTCACCCAAATCATGTAAGTAGCGCGTTTTCTTCATCAAGGCGTATCTGCGGAAACAGCTGTCACGTGCGATGGGAGAAGCCTTCGCATGAGTAAAGTACTAGTGATATCTTCTTGCCACGCGTACTACTCCCACGTTAAAGAAAGTACAAACAGAGCAGACGTAAGGCAGCCTTCGCACGGGCAGCTTTGTCCGGCGACTATTTAGCAGTTTTCGAGTTGCTGGCAGTCGGCCGACGCCGACAACCTCCAGCATCTCGAGTCGCTCGTAATCGCTCTCTGACAGAAAGGTGGTAGTGGTGGTGGTGAAAGGGCCGAAAACTTCAGAAGTTGCTCGCGCACCGGCCAATCAGCGAGGGTAGCATTGCCAAGTGACTCCCGATGGCGTGGTGGATTTCGTTCGTGGATTCATGGGTTCAAATCCTGCAGGTGAGAAATAACTTTTTCTTTTTTTTACTAACGTCACGAAAACTTGGCAATTGCAATTCTTTACAGGTAATAATGCACTATTCGGAAAAAACAGATTGACTAAAATTTGACAAACAGCAGTTAAAGAAAAGACTCCAGTAGTTCGATTCGAACCCACCTTCTCCGGTCGCCGTACGGTTGCTTGTACGCCGAACTAACGAGCTGCCACATGTGGACGCGGACTCGAAATTGTTCATAAGACGTTGGTTCGTGTTGCTGAGAAAAGTAGTCCCGTGTGAACGCTGCACTCTTAAAGAAAAGGGGTGTACTTGAACTCCTTTCCTTGCCACATATGTAACACCCTTTTGGAGGGTACTATTACGCTCAAAAGGGTGTCTCCTCATTCCCTCAAGGGAGTAGCATAACACCTTCTCCCTGCCGGGGAGTAATATTACACTCCAGTAGCGAGAAAGGTGTTATGCTACTCCCTTGAGGGAGTGAGGACTCTAGTAGTCAGAAAAGCTAGTGTATCTAGCAGTGCCTATCTAGCAAAACAATTGCTAGATACGCTAGCTAGCGTATTTAGCATCAACAAACAAGACCGCCCCCGTCCCCGCCCCATCCCGCTCTTGCGAATGTTAATTAGGGCTAAACCACGTGAGCGCCAGCCCACAGATACCGACCTCACTGTATCATCTGAGGAATTAACCACGTGGGCACCAGCCCACTTTCACGACTCCATGTGATAAGCCATCCCTGCCACATGCCTTTCTTAATGTTATAATTAGGTGCACGCCCTACTGTGTTGGAGTAAACCACGTCAGAGTGATACCGACCTCACTGTGTCATCTGAGGAATTAACCACGTGGGCACCAGCCCCCATATCGTAAGCCAGCCTCCAGCAAGTCCCTCGCACGCGCAACACGCGCTTCTTATTATAATTAGGTTGCATGCACACCTACTATGTAAATAACTAAGACTGGGCACGCGCCTCAGTCTTATAAAAACGGTGCATGCAAACGGAGATTAGTCAGAACAATAAAAAATGGCAGACCAGTTCTACATCAATTTACTCTCAAACGCTTCCACCGATGTATTTCCTAATAACACGATGAGTAAGTTCAGAGTTAAACTTGCTCATCCCGTGTACTTAGATGGGAAGTGGGAAGTTGCCCTGACAGAGGTGAATGTCCCGTTTGCAATTAAGAACGTCACGGACACTGTTAACGCTATATCTGAAACTAGTGTCTTTGCTCCTACACTCACAACAGAGCAAATTAAGTTTCGCGCAGGAGAAAACGTTATCTTACCAATTCGACAATTCCTAACGAAACATTTAAAAAGCCAAGCAAGGATTCTACGTGTCACTGGACATTATGAGCTACAACTGCCACTCAATACCGGACTTGAGTTGAGCCTAGCTCTCTCTGCCAAGCTTGGTTTTCCTGAAAAGATTATTGGATGTTCGGAAGTGGATGAAGGTCAACCAGTAAAAGTATTGAAGTATCAAGAGGATACAGAAGAAAAAATTACTTTAATCATGTACCACTCACGTACAACAAAATATGAAATTCCAGAAGGGTATTACGAGTCGGGAAAGGACCTAGTTGATGCAATAAATCATGCATACCGAACAAAGCTAGGGCTACCAGAAAGTGCACGTGTTTTGTTTTATAATCCATACAATGGGGTTTGTCAGCTCGAAGGTCGTAGCGAGGGTTATGTCACATTTCATCCATATTTGGCTCTGATGCTTGGATTCGGAAAAAGGACAACCTTCTCAAGTTTTGCCGTAGCCCAGCGGGATGTCTGTCTTTTTCCAGCACAAAATTATATCTTTATTTACAGTGACATCATCGAGAATGAAGCTGTCGGTGATATCACGGCACCTCTTCTCCGTTTGCTCCCTTTCAGAGTGCAAAGTCGGAATGAAGTGATTTCATATTCTTTCACTAATCTTTACTATAAATATGTGATAGCAAAAGAACTGACCACCATTCAAATCGAACTGGCAAACGAGATAGGTGATTTCATTCCATTCATTGCCGGCTCAGGACGTGTTGGAGTGACACTGCATTTTCGAAAATGTATATAACACAGGCACCCTGTTGCATAGCACATTATGATACGGGCAAACGTGATCAACCACTGCCACATTATTCAGCTCCTCTCTATCAAGTCGGATCTGGTTATTTCTCTGATTTCGTGCAGCAGTTTATACCTATACTAACGAAGAAGGTAGCTCCCTACGTGAGTCGAAAGCTCCTCGACACTGGACGACACATAGCAGAAGAAGTTAAGCAGGGATCAACGTTTAGAGAAGCTCTAAGGAAAGGAGTTGGTTGTACAATCCATTCAACACGTGACGAGTTGCTTCAGAGGCTCAGAGGAAAAGGAAGGAAAAGAAAACAATCTATCAACAATAAAAGCAAACGTAAGAGGGTGGGTCGGTCAGTAAAATCCCTGAAGAAGCGAAGAAAGGTCGATTTTTTTACTACAGAAAATTCTAGCATCGCAACAGTACATAAGAATTCCTGCCTCTGCACCACGAACCAATTGGAACTGTTTTCTCTTCCTCCAACAAACTTTTCCTTGGAGAAGTCAGAATATGTGGAGTTTTTTTCCAGTTTCTGCCCCTACAGCAAGTGGTGTAATCGAATATAATGTTCCAGGTCTCGGAGGTGGATTCTTTGACTTGCAGTCTAGTTTTCTACACATTCAATGCAAAATTGTACGGAAAAATGGAGATACAGCATCAAGTACAGTTGGCAGTACAGTGACACCAGATAGTGTGATACCTGTGCAAGCATTTGCATCCTCGCTCTTTCATCATGTCCACGTCTACCTTAATTCGACACTGGTTTCTAACTTCGAAAATTATGCATATCGTTCATACTTGGACATAATAACAAATGCTAATAATGTTACTCAAACTCACACCCTCTCTGCAATGCTCTACGAACCAGATCCAGTGGGAGAATCTGAAAATTTTGCCGCTCCTGTTGAGGCAAAAGGAATTTTTGCACGCTACAAACGGACCAAAGGTTCGACACTCTGCGATCTTTATTCCCCTATCTTCAGTGATATATGTCAACAGGAAAAGTTTCTTCTCAATGGAGTCGACATAAGAGTTGTCCTTCGTCAGAACACAGATGATTTTCGACTTCTTGCACCTGCCAGCGAGACTGAAAAACACACTATAGAGTTGTCACGAATTGTGTTGTACCTGCGATGTGTGCAGGTTTCTCCAAGTGTACTCGTCGGCATCGAACGAAGACTTCAGACAACTCCAGCATCATACCTCCTTCGAGGATTAGAGATTAAGTACAGGACAATTGCTCCAAATCAATCTCCAGTGATTTTCGATTACCTTTACAGTGAACGAGTTCCCTCAAAGCTGACAGTATTGATGGTTAGAAGTGAAGCCTAGCAGGGTAACAGACAAAGGAATCCATTTAAACTTGAAAATTTCAAGCTTAAGAGAGCTGTGCTTGATGTTGGTGGACAACAGTACACAGATGACTTTGACTTTCAGCGATCGATCTACTCTAAAGGTTATATGAATTTGCTTCACAAGCTGAAGCGGAAAGACATACCTCTAGCTCCGGCTGCACATGAGAAAGAAACGTTTATGCTCTACTACCATCTCACTCCAGATGTGGAAGTGCAGTCGCTGAGTCCAGTGGTACAAGCCAATGTTCGTCTCACCCTAACATTTGGAGGAAATCTTACAGATTCTGTTACAGTTCTCTTTGTTTCAGAAACACCTCGTGTGCTAGAAATCAACAAAGACAGACGAGTCAAATTCGTATAGAAAAAAAAATGGAGGAATGGGAATTTTATGCAGCCTTTGCTCGAAATCACTGCACAAGGCCACTGTTTCGTGGAACATTTGCATGCAATGAAATTGCAAGTCAAAAAGCTGAACCAGGGCTGTATGTTGTAAACACAGCTCCTAGATCCTCTCCTAGAGAACACTGGACCTTATGTTATATCTCTAAGAACAACAGCATTTCTTATTTCGACAGCTACGGCATACGACCAGTTTGCAAAGAAATCTACCAGTTTATTCACCCAACATCTTCCTTTCACTACAATGCAAAACGACTTCAGGGATATGGATCTGCTACATGTGGACTGTACTGCTTGTATGTAGGTAGTCTTCTAGCCTGTGGTTTCTCGCTTCAAGAGTGCACTCAGAAGTTTTCACCAACCAACTTCAGACACAATGACAGATTGATAGAAACACTTGTTCGAAAAAATTTCCCAAGAAAAACAGAGGATATGTCATGCTGTAGTGTACTATGAGCATTCAATAAAATTTCAGTTTGCCTGAAAAGAGCTTTATTTGTCAACTTAATTTGCACAGTATATAATGAATCATTGGTAATAAAAAAATCTCATATGAGATAGGCTATTTACAAACAGTGACTTGCAAACAAAGACATTGTTGATGATTACATACATGCTATTAGAAACTGGTTATTTCATACACATACAGTCAAACTCCTTTATAGCGAACACCTTTTTAACGAAAATACCACTAGAGCAAATTTTTTTGCGGTCCTGCTGGAGCCCTATAGGTCCAATAATGGACATCCTTTTTAAGGAAAATACCTTTACTGCGAATTTTTTTTGCTGTCCCCTGAGTTTTGTTGTAAAGGAGTTTGACTGTATAATCAAAAAATTTCTGACACGGATCATTTACAAACAGTGACTCTCATCTGAGACAGGCTATTTGCAAACACTGACTTGCAAACAAAGACGTTGTTATAGATTACATACATGCTATTAGAAACTGGTTATCACATACTCTTAAAATCAAATTGTTAGAAAACAGGTTATTTCACGCACATATAATCAAATTCGTCTGAGACGGTCCATTTACAAACAGTGACTTGCAGACAAAGTCAGTTGTTATTTCCATTGCAAATGCATGCAGCAATATGGGAAAGCAAACTGTCTCTTTCACTCACATCAAGAGCTACACATTACTTCAGGAAGACATGAAATTCTTTCATTACACATTAATGTGTAGAAATTCTTTCTACACATTACTTCAGACCAGGTCTTAGCTTAGTCATCACTCGTGGCTAACAAATATCCTCTAGCTCCTAACTCACAGTTGTAAGTAATCCCACACTGACAACCATAGATGTGGAATAATGCAATAGCTTTAGTTCATGGTTCTAACATGACATCGTTCTAATATATGACAAACCATAGCTATATGGATGTAACATCTTTATTACAATTTTTTTCTGTGGGACCAGGAATAGAAGGGCAACATCTGTTGCGGGGGTCATAACAGATGAGTTCCCTCCTACTCCCGTATGCCAACCCTGTAATGAAACCTCGTGACGGTGCACACCCCAACACCATCGCTTCATTAGAGAGACCAATCCGTACACATTAAAAAAATTCAACCATAGCCAAAAGGTAGCGTGTCAATTCCATCATCACAAATGAAGCGTTTCGTATCCATTGGATTGAGGGCTATTTTTGTCACTGACACACTTTTGTTGACATTGTCCTTGTGCACAATGAGGTTCTGTTTAACTTTATGCATTGTGCCCTGCTCGAGAGCATTCGTGTACATAGAGAAGTGGAGTTTTTGTGCTTCACATTGTTTAACACCCTTAGCGCGATTGTACTGCTTTTTGCTGCACAGATCGAGGGCATACAGCTTCGGCTTCAGACAACAGAAGCCAAGAATGTGATCACGACGAAGCTCATTTTTAAACTTTCCTAGTACCATCCTGTTTTTTGTCGAATAGAGTGGGTGATCAGGGTCATATCCAGAGTTGTCTAGATGCTCGTCAGCTAGTTCGTGGAGTACTTTATCGTCACTCAGCATCACAATGTAAGAATCAGTGTCCATGTATAGCAGTCGTGTATCAGGGGCTACACGGAGAAGATGGTTATGATAAAAATCAAACATCTTCAGCTTAGACAATTCCAATATTGTGAAGCCCAGGTACAGCGGTTGCTTCATGCGAAGAACAGACTGACTAAATTGGAACAAGATGACGTGAGAGCTCAGAGGGCAAAACTGTTTCAAGTTTGGTTTACGTAGAAGCTTCAACACTTGCTCATCTGTTACTGTGAGGTGACAATTTACGAATTTCCTGACTTGCATACATGTCCTGCCATATACACTATTAATCATTAGCTTTGATTGCTGTTTCTCAAATGCGTTTGTAGCTCGCTTCCGAAGTTCGTGATTGAAGTCGACATAGGATCGCAGAAAGGGCTTTTGATTTGAACTTGAGAACCCTGTGAACTTTAGTGAGACACAACCCCAACTGCAGATACAGTTGCAAATTGCGATAGTGGAGAAAGTACCTCTCTTTATCAAATAATGTTAGCAACAGTTTTGCTTCGGTAGCTTTCTGTGGAAGATTGAACTTCTTCATGAGCGCCTTCTGATAGTCTAACAATAGCTCATAACGAACGGACATTTTTTCAGGGGCAACGGGAAGATCTCTGTGGCGTTCATGAGTTGCGAGGTCATACACTAGGTCTACCTCAAGAAAGTAACCCACAGGGGTATCATCTCGTATCTGAGCTATATCCAAGTTAACAATTTCCTCCTCAGTGAGCCACTCAAATCCTCCGTAAGGCAATGGTTCTCTCATGATTGCTCCATACAGGCCATTTACATCAATGAAGATGTGAGAATGAATTAGATGCAGACGCATCGCTATTGTCGACTGGTGCCCTGTAGCCCGCAGCGCGAGATTCGCTCGCTTTTGCTGATCAGCATCCCTGGCGATCTGACCTATAGAATAAAGCTCTCACACCACCAGTCGACAGCAGGGCACCAGTCGACAATAGCGATGCGTCTGCATCTAATTCATTCTCACATAGTTAATTTTTTTTTTCTTTTTCGGGATCAAACTGTTCTGTTCCTGGCACATTCGCAGTTGCTTTTCTCAGGGAGCACTGTGTGACACCTCCTCGTAAGCCATTCTCGATGAGCAGGTACGCGTTGGGGTCGTTAATTAGTTCTAGTTCTACCTGACTCATTTTTAGTGCACAAGACATGCTTAATCCTGGAAGGGATACAAAATGAAACGGTTCAATCTTGTGCACATCGAGTGTCCACTTTCGAAAGTTCTGAAACACATCTGCTAAAAGCAGTGTGTCTATCAGAAGGTATAAGTCCGAATACTCTCCAAGACTCTTGAGCCGAAATTTTTCATACACATTCTGTGCGTGGTTGTAGTCTTGTTCACTTACTTCGGTTCCATTCAAAATGTTAAAGAACTTATCTCGAGGTGGTAGCGAAGGCTCATCATAGGCTTCAAAACTGGTGACAAAGTTATAACAGAAGACCCCCTTACGAACAACCAGCTGAAAGTGTTCCTCATTTGGAAAAAACTGGCGAAGGCATTGAAAGTTGGATTCACCTTGATCACGTAGATTTTTCACCAGTGTTTCAAGGCTTGCGTTCAGAAAACTCAAACTGTCCAAGAATCGACAATTGCTTTAAATTTTTTACAGCTGGTAGCAATCACGTTGATGTCTGACTTCTTAAGCAGATGTAAATGAGACAGGAGAAAACTCATGTCATAGTTAGCATTATGTGCAATGATTGGAATCTTGGGTGGCACTCTCAGTTTCAGGTTACACGTCTGACATAGTGTTTGTCGAAATTCTCCGCTTACATGGTCATGGTCTCGAACTTTTTGTCTTTTAGCAAAGGATTCTTTGCAGATATTACAATGAGTGGCTGCTGTATGTTGACGCTCATTCTCTTTGGTCATTTCTAGAGGTGCAAAAGCATGTATCCATCCTAAAATTTTGTCATGCAATTTCTGCAGCAGCTCCATAAATACTGTGACACAATTAGGACCACGGAAAAGATGCTTTTGCAACACGTGTGAGTCGGATGCACGTATAACCAAAAGGCAAAATGAGGAAGGACAGTGATCCTCATACACGTTTGTTTCCTCCAAACAAGGTGACAAAACACTTTCAAAATCATATACACAGTAGAAAGGGACTTCCGACATGAGATGTTCCCCGGCAAATGCTACCGTCTCTCCCTTCTTAGGGTAAATTGTCTTAGCAACCTTCTGATGCAAACACATCTTTAAATGATCACTGAGGATTCTGTCTGATCAGAAGCCCATCATACACCTCTTGCAATGAAACCGTCCGCTAGGTTGAAATAATCCATTAAAATTTGTGATAAGCAGAAAATGAGAGTCGATTAGCAACAGATCCACATGTTTCTCACGCTCGTCATCGACAACCTTGATGGGGTACAGAGATTTGTCTTCCCTTTCGTAGGCGTACACATTGATACTGATACCATTATTTTTTTCGAATGCTTCAACCTCTTTTGGGAAAGCTACCGGGAATGTTTTCGGAAAAACATACTCAGAAATATATGGTCTGTATGAAGAATCCCTACGCCTGCGATAACCAGTAGCAGGATGCAGTGCAGCTATTACAGAGAAGGCAAAACACATGTTCTGCTCATCTTCATGCAAACCAAAGTCCACACACAACAGAGAACGAAACTTATGCTTCAATTCTTGCGGTAACTCAAACTGGGCACATCCAATCAGTTGAGGCATCAAACGTCCAATGTTCATGATACAGGCATGAATGCGAAAGAGAAAAAAACCTGAACCTTCTACTTCGAGGTTTTCCAAATTTTGTGCTATTTCAGCAGTCACTTGAGTGATAGAAGGTTCTACATCTGCCTCTGACCATACTGTCACTACTTTGGAAGGCACGAAACTAATTTCGAGCTGTAACTCATCGTCTGGCGTGTGACGACCAAGTTCCACTTTAAGCAATACAAAATAGCGCAGTGGGAAACCAAAGTGTCGTAAGACATCAGCAATGTACTGTCTGTACTTGTGAAAAAAGGTTGTAACATCATGTCCGCTAACGTCCCTGTCGTGTAAATGTAGCTCGAACCGATTAGTATAGTTTCGCAGTGTGCACAAAGTCTCACAAAAAGGAATGCAGGGGGCTTGAAGATTGTGAACATTTGCCAAGTGAATCTGAAGACCTAATGCTGTTGCATAATACTGCCGTTCGTGCTGGGAGCATAAGTGACACGTCACCATATCTCATCACTTTCTCTTCGAATTGGTGAAGATAGTATCTGGCGAAATGACTTTTTTACCATCTTTGGTAAACCGTTCTTTCTTCTCCATTTTGAGATTTGGAAGCAGTCGCATTTCCTCTAGCTCTTCCTCCGACAATTTTTTGAAGCGTCCAGGTAGATACACTTTCACTGGCTTGTCGTTTTCCATGCGGAGCTCCACGTATACTGCCTCGCCATACATAGTGTCAATTTTCTGAATGTCCAGCACTTCGAACTTTTCGTTTTTCGGTATGTTGCTCATTTTCTGAATTTCACCGTCACCACATTTTTTCAGTTTATCCAACTTTTCCATGACGGATGACATAGCTTACTTGTGTTATGGAGGCTTCGCTGTTATGATGACAATTTGCTTTCTCCTCTTGCTGTATAGAATGAACTGAAAGAGAAGAATAGATTTGTAAACTCTTACATCTTCCACAGGAATATGTAACACACCTCCTCAGTCTGACGTTCTGAATGAAGAACCACTCTCTATGTCCGCTCTTATATAGCGATTGCATGCAGCTCTCTAACATGTGTGCACAGCCTTGAACGTCTACATCCTTGCAAAGTTATACGTGAAGACATGTTTCAGCGTGTCCTATCTAACTTCATTGGTCTGGTAACTAACATACCTGCATGCACAACCTTGAATGTCTACAACCTTGAACGTGTGTACTTCGACTTTGGGCAAGCTTAGAGCACAGACTTGTCTTTGCTTTTTGTTGTAACCTTCCATTATAGAATGCTCCTGGTCTGATAACTAACACGGCTGTGCGCAACCTTGAATGTCTGTATTTCAGTTTAGCCAATCTGACAGTGATGTACAGGCTCGTCTTTGCTGTAACCTTCCTTTATGTAATGTTGTGATTTCATAACATGCTTCATTCGTTTGCAAAAGATGGCTGAGGTTGGACCTTATAGGTTTACCACTCAGGTCTCAATGACCATATCAGGTCAAAGCCAGAGTGGAAAGACGACACTTGTTACACGTCTAATTAAACATAGAGCTGCTGTCTTCGACAAACCATTTGATCATATATTGTACATATACTTGTACAAACAACCAATCTTCGATAATTTTCCAGAGGTAACCTTCAGTCAGGATATTCCTACTAATCTTGATACTGTAAGAAATTCTTTAATTATATTTGATGATTGCTTAGCCGACAAACAAAGGCTCAAAGAAATCTGCAATTTTTATGTAGCTGGCTGTCACCACCTCAACTGTTCAGCTATATTCATAACACAATATTTATTTATTAATGATCCTCTGTATAGATGCATTCAGTTTAACAGCAGTGCCTTAATTTTATGGGTTTCCGCCCGCACTCCGGACCAAATGCAAATACTTTCACGACAACTATTTGGTCGAAAGAAAAGTGCACTACTGCCAAGTATATATAAAGATGCTTGCAAGAAACCATATTCATACCTTGTAATTGACCTATCCCAAAACTGTTCAGACCAATTTAGGGAGTGGACTAATATATTTCCAGACGACCAGCGACAAATAGTATATAAAACATGAAACGTGTCAAGAAGAATATTCATTCTCTTCAGTTGCTTGCTGATGCAAAGTCGACGGAGCAACGTTATTTTCTCCTGGAACATGCTACGAGAGAGCAACTAACTGCTATTCGAGAGATTTGTATGAATCTTTGTAAAGGAAACATTAAGGTAGCTCCAAGAGTGAGAAATCAGTTGCAACCTTATGCAACACCTATCCGCTTTTTGGCAAAACGAGACACTACAGGAGTGAAGAAAGTTCGAAAGGTATTGCAACAATCTGGTGGTTTTCTACAGTTCCTTTTGCCACCTTTGCTGGGTCTCCTCTCGACTTTAGGTGGAAGGGCGATAGCAAAAGCAATCGGAGTGTAGTCGATGCAGAAATACGAGCTTGTGCCTTACCGGGAAACCCCCATCCCACAGATATTGAAGAAAGATGAACCAGACGATATCAAAGCAAAAGAGATAATCCAATATCTTCACTCCTTGCTACATCCCACTGTGAGTGAGAGCACACCTACACTGGGTTCAACAACAGCGAGAGAAGAGGAAACACAGACCGAGGAAAAAAGTAATACTGTCGTTGATTTCATGAGCAGTGGCTATAAAATCAGATCAGAAAACCTATTACGTCTTCTGGAACCAACGATCTCATGGGATAGGAAAACATTTCAAATAATTGTCGACGGTGAGCGAGTAGACAATACTAATATAATTGACCTCGTATACTATCTCGTGACGAAAGCAAGAAATGTTCAAAGACCACCCTATTTTGATCGGATTTTGCCGCTATTGGTCAAGCTAAACTTACCAGCACTTATTGTGCACCCATCTTGTCTTCAAAAACATACAGCAGAGAAAACTCTGGCCACTCCTTCACCTCATTCCGTAAGTGAAGCTTCCACACCTCGACGTGCGTCACCACCGCTCACACGAGCCGCGAAGCGCGCACGATAGCTCACATGGACACCGTACTGAACTCCGAGGAGAGAGGCTACTTCGAAGAAGAAAAAATACTGTCACACTTCCCTCCAAGACATCATAAAAAGGTATTAGCTATGCTTCAGCTGGTGACAACGGTTCTGGCTTACGACGAGTACGGAAGAGTTACCTGTCACGGAAAGGTGGTGCCACACTCATCTATTGTTGAGCTTTTGAAGTATGAACTTCACAACAGGCAACCTCCCTGGATGAGAGGAGACGTTTCAGCTACAATCAACGCTTATCTATCACTCGATGCTCTTAGAGTTTGCAGTAGGAAGAAGTACTAATGGCAGCCTACTATGACCCTCAACATGTCGGCAGCTTTGGTGGAGTGCAGAGACTTGCTCGAGCCATTGGCGAAAAGAAGGACAAAGTCACTAAATTTTGGAGACAAGTGATGTGTACAGTTTGCATAAGGAATACAAGCGACCCACGAAGTTTCGAAAAACCATTGCACTTGGACTTCGCGAACTATTCCAGGCTGACCTAAAGGATTTGCAAAGTCTAAAGAACCAGAACGATGGTTTTCGCTATTTGCTCTTTTGTATAGATGCTTTCTCTCGGCTTCTTGCCATTTTACCTATTCGTAATAAACGATCTCCCGAGGTTATTCGAGCTTTTAAACTTGCCTTTAAAAGAATTGGGACACCCAAGCTTTTGCACACAGATCGTGGAACAGAATTTACAAACAAGGCGGTACAACAGTTTCTGAAAGCAAGGGGGATCCGGCTCATCCATACAAATTCACCTATGAAGGCTTCAATCTGTGAGCAATCTCAGCGAACGATTGTGACCACACTGTACCGTATCTTCACATTCCAGGGTCACAAGCGATATGTGAACATTTTACCTCAAGTAGTGAAAGCTTACAACAATCGCGTACACAGATCGCTTTCTGCCAGACCAGTGGACGTAAAGAAAGAAAACGAGCACATTTTCCGAGAGAGACTGTACCCCAGCCCGGTTGGACCACCAAAAAAGCCGCGCTACAGTGTTGGAGACGTAGTGAGAATTGCAAAATACAGACATCAGCTAATAAAACGTTATTTAGGGTCATTTACGTCAGAACTCTTCGTGGTGAGAGCGATCAAGTTAGGGTATCCTAACATGTACCTATTACGTGATCTTAAAAATGAAGACATCATTGGTGGGTTTTATGAGAGTGAAATTGTACGAGTGAGAGAGGTTCCAAAAGTAGAGAAGATCATAAAACGACGAGTTAGAAATGGGAAGCTTCAGTACTTGGTTCAGTTCACTGGCAGTCTGGACAAGAAGTGGATCACAGAAAAATAACCTTGGTTTGTAATGACCAGTCAAGACAAGTCAGCCGCCGATGACACAAAATGGCCTGAGGTTGATCCTCGGCTTGATGGCGCATGGTCGTCATCATCAGACGCAGATGAAGAGCAGCCTGTGCTAGGTAGAGATGTGTGTGGCAGATGTAGAAGAGGTTACACACACGAATTTCGGATGCAGCCTGTGTGTCGTCTCAAAGACGTCTCCTACAAGGAGATATTGGAATGTGGGTTAACACAAGTAGGCAAAACTTCGCTCGTGGAAGCTTTTAAAATTGTGACGGATATGGTGTTGTTTCAAGCGCTGCCAGATCAACCTCCTGACAGGGTTACTTGGAAAACTGCAAAAACAATGTATGCCAGAGTTCACACCGCCTGTACGTTTGCCTCGGAATCACCTTTCGCCTTACTTGCTGAATGGTCACGTCACGTGGACGAAATTTTGACATATGCTGACGAGGTTGACGCTATGCATCTTGCTGCCGAGAGTCTATGTTTCATGGAACAAGCCGAGTCTGAAGGTTGGCACTACTTAACAGGCTACATCAGCAAGCTAACACTTGACCTCTTCAAACATCGACTGGTGCACAATGGAGCATAAAAAAATAATCACCGCTCGTATATCAGGGAAATAAAAATGTACATTTGTACTAAGCCCTCTCATTTCATTGTGAGTGAACAGACATGGATAGATGTTTGTGTGTTCTCTTCTCCGTTATGTGGCACACGTTTTTGCTTGTTGTGGTGATCATCGAGCTAACGAAGCTTCCATCCTCTTCCCTTCAGCTTCATCAGGGCAATTGCAGCAAAGAAGCTGAACTGGAAAAATATGTTTATGTACATTCGTGCCCTTCTGACGTGCTTGTGGTACGCATTTGGAGTGAAAACGGTAAACCGAAGCGTTCTGGTGTTACCCTAACACGAAATGAAACACGCCAGCTGCAAAAATGCTTAGAGACAGCCAATCTTACAAGGACCTATTACGATAACGAATGCTCAGATGTATGCTGTTTGTGCTTAGAACGTGAGTTAAAACTTCGCCGCTGCCCAGGCAACATTTACTCTCTTGGCAGAACAATTGGTCGACATCACTCTGGCTATGGAATCTCACTATCTAAAAGGGCTGTGATCTCACTGTCCTTGTACCTAAATTAAAAAAAATGGAACTGTTTGCAAACGTTTTCACTTCCTGTGATGGACTAGGAAAGCATTCCTTAAATCACAAAGACCTGCATGTCGCCACTGAAAGCGGGAGGCATGAAACCTTGTCGTTCCTCATATTTGCATTTCCATAAATGACTTGCATGTTAATAGAAAAGCATTATATATATATATATATATGTATTGCAAAAGAGGAGGGCAAATCCATGTACTTACCACAGTCTGTCTTTCCAGTCAAACACTCTCACGGAGAAAAAAATCTTCATCTGGAATCCCGAGTGGATTAACTTGAAAAAAAAAAGTTTTCCACCTCTTCTCCATTGTATGGCACACATTTTTGCCTTGTTGTCAAGGAAGATCTCAAACTCTTCCCTTCAACCTCCTCGGAGTAGTTACAGCAAAAGAACGAAGATGAACTGGAAAATATGTTTTATGTCAAACCAAAACCAAACGATTAAACAAAAAAACACCGTTTCGCTAAGTTTAAATGCAAAGAAACATGCAGTAGCAAGACTGAACATTTCCTAAAGTAGGCTTTCCCCCAATGCACGTAGGAGTTGGGTGAAGACTAGCTACATCTCACAAATGAAGGTAGACACATTCCTTTCTTTCTGACCTGTTTGCCATTGACGTACAGGTGAAGTGTTCTGTTGTTACCCGAACATGAAATGAAAGAGAGAAGCTAAAAAATGCTTAGAAGAAGTCGATCTTACAAGCCCAAAATGTGAGATGGCCCTTCAACCTCGTCGGAGTAGTTACAACAAAGACGATGAACTGGAAAATATGTTTTATGAAGAACCAAAGTCAAACAATTAAAAAAAAAACACCGTTCCGCTGAATTGAAATGCAAAGAAACAAGCAATCCAGCAAGACTGAACATTTCCTAACGTTGACTTCCTGCAACGCACGTAGAAGTTAGGTGAAGCCGACTTGTAAATTAGCAATGTCCTCCAAAACATACAACGCAATGCAATGTCCTAAATAAAAAAATAATGTTGTACTGTTTGCAATCGTTTATTTTTCATTTCATCTACTGCGACGATCTAAGAAGGTGCACTTTAAAATCACAAAGATTTGCATGTCGGCAGTGGGAAGGAATGAACCTCTTTTCTTTTTTTCTTTCATGTACATGCATTCCATAAATGGCTGTGACCTTGCACGCTCACAGGGGAAGAACTTATAACAAGAGAAAAGAAAAAAGCATGTACTCACCTTAGTCTGCTTTTCCAGTCAAACACCCGCACGGAAAAACCTGAGCTGGAATGTCAAGTGAATCCACCTGAAAACAATCAAGTGGCATTCACTTGGCATTCCAGCTCAGTCCGGAAAGCGTTGCGGACGAACCGTCTTATATAGAAGTCGCTTCGTTTGCCTATGAGACTGCAGCGTCGACCGTCTCGCCCCAAAGACGTGATGAGGAAAGTGATATTATCGTTTATCCTTGAAAGGTAATTACGGCTTTACCCGGGCTGGCTCGCTCTGTTCAGAAATCAAAGCAGTCAGCATGGAGGTAGCTGTCATTAGTATACTGCGTCTTTTTTTCTTCTTCTTTTTCCTGCGGCGCAACATGTATCGCATAGTAATTATTTTTCCTGTCTTCGAGTTGCAAAGGCGACACCGGCTAGAGTAAAAAGGTACGACCTTTATCCAACGAGTTGTCTTATATGCAAATGCTTGCTATTGCAATAACATCGTGTATCTTCGAGCGTTTATTCGACTTGCTCGCCTACTCATGCAAATCAGTAGAAGAGATATCACAGTCTGAGTGGAAACAGCGTGACCAAGGGGATGAAACTCGCGAGTTCCTTTGCGGACTAAAGTGAGGCGCTGCGAGCCTTTCGCGTCATGAAACGTCATGAAACGTCAAAATTTTTACGTCGAAGCACGAGTTCTCTACCGAGAGCATCCCATTGGCTCCTGCGGCCGCTCCTCTGGTAAGCGAGCGCTCATTGGTCGGTTTGAAATTGTAACCTCTCTTCGTGGCGCGGGAAAGCCGGCACCGCCGTGTCTGGGGTGCCGGAGCGGGTCGCCGTAAAGTTTCGAAATATATGGTGCAGCAGGGACGCACGCAAAGCATCTTTGCCGGTGCCGCTTTGGATGGTTTTTAGTGCCCGTCGATACCGACTCTGCAAAAGTCGAATCCTCTTGGATACTTCTGCAAGTAAATTCAGTGATAGATAAGTGGAAGGCAGGACTGCTTCGCTTGCTTGGCGCGACAACGATTCAAGAAGCATCTGTGTTTTTCCACTCGATGGCAGGTAAGTCAGTTCCTATTCCATTCTGCCGCTTAGAGTAACATAGCATAGCACCGCACCTGTGGCATATACGCAACATTTCGGCCGGTAGAATTTTTAGTTTTCACGTTTTCTGATCCCTGTTCTGGCCTTTCTTGCTCAGGTATCAACTAGGTACTGCTCAACTCATATCTGCTTCAGAAAAGCATCTGCATGGACGCAATAGAATGGATATGCCACTCTGAGTGGTTGGAACATCATCTTTTGGTTTAGCAGCAGCACAGGTTCCTTTGTGACGGGTCAGCCTTGACATGTGCCACTACACAAGCAGCAAAGGAATATGGACATGTTTTCTGTCATGCTGGATTTGTGAATGTGTGTTCCTGTGCAGTGAATTTACTGATCTACTGTGAAATCTTCCACGTGAGACATCAGCTAACAGTGAAGGCGAAGTTGCTTCGGCATATTAGTCGAACTTCAGAAACAATGTTCATGTGAAGTTTGTGTTTCGCGCAGATACAGAAGACTGCATATGTATGATTTGGAAATACCAATCCCGAAAAATAAAACACCTTGTGCAACAGAAAGAGCCAACGCTTCGGCGTTTTATTTATTTCACTGGATGCATGCGAACGAAAATGCAGAACGGCAGAACCGCCAAAGCGGGGGAGAGAACAGAGGGGAAAGGGAAAAAGAACGCCTCGGTAGCGTCGCTTTACGTCACCCAGGGAGACAAAATAAAAGAAAGCAAAAAACTTCTCTACCGAGGCCCAACGATTGGCCCGACGTCAGAGGTCACGTGAGTTTTTCCCGACAATAGAAATATACTACACGTTCATTCCCCTGGCGTGACCTTCAGCCATCCCGTCGTCTAATATGCAAAGCGTCGCTAACACAACAACATCTTAATGGAACACGGAAAAAGTGATCTTATCATTTCTCGAGAGTTAATCCGTGTCGTACACAAAAACGGATTAATGGGGAGAGGTAGCCTGGTCGACTGCAAGTCCAAGCATGTTTAATGAAATCTCTACAATGAATATCATGATGTTCCCCCATGATGCGTCGGATGTCGAATTTCGAAGCGGTAAGCCTTTTGTCGGTTACACGCCCTTAGCACCCTGTCCATAATCACTTCTCAATACTAGCTATGCCATATCCTTGCAATTCGCAACGATGTTGTGGCGAGGGCCGGTGCATTTTTCTTTTTTTTTTGAACGGTTGTCGAAGGTCAGAGCTGTAGGCTCTAGCTGTTTTTGTTTTTTTTTTCGGTTACGCTCTTAGCGCTCTGAAGTTTAAGTATATACTGTCTCCTCGCACTTCGGAAGGAGTCGATTGGCTCATCAACCATTTCCATTAGGCAGACGATAACGAGGTGTCCTACTTGTCGACTTTAAAACGTAATAAGAAAAAAAAAAATATTTGAACAATGTTGTGGCCATGTATGAATTGAGCTATCGTTTTATCCTTGCAGGGATCCAATAAACAAAATACAGAAGCCGACACTGAAGATTTTTGTTTAAGTTTAATTTGTACAAGCTTTCGCGTGGAGGTCCACGCTTCCTCTGTATTTGTTTATGGGATCTACAGGACTTGACTCCCCTCTTCGTATACGCTTTTGCAGGATCGAGTAAGAATTGTGCAACTATCCATAAAGAATTAATCTTCGTAATCTTATTATTATTTCATTTTTTACTAAGATCCTTAGATGGATGAACGGTTATGGCACATTTCTGATTTCATAACTAAGCTAATTATACATTGTTAACGTAGTTTGTTTAAAACAAGAGGTATATCATTCTGATGGAACTACACAATTAAGATGACATTCAGTGAGTGCATCCTAAGTAGTAGGTACTGGACTCTCATGGTGCACAACGCCCAACTGTCCTGAACACGATTTAATTAGCAATTAGAGCTAATTGGGACCCCCCACATTAATCAGCACCCTCCAGGGAGCCACCACACTAATTGGGGAAAGTCTAACTCGTGTCCAGAACAGCTGAGCGTTGTGCACCATGAGAGTCCATAAAAAAGAAAAATAATAGGCAGAAAATAAAATAAAAAGATGGAAATAGAGTGGAGAGAAACAATTTATTCGAAAATCAACGATGCCGCGGCGAAGAAGCCGCTCCGCAACACCCGAGTGACCAGCGTCCGCCATGTTGGTAGTTTGCACCCAGCAGTTGCAGAGATCGACGACAGGTGGCCACTTAGTTGCAAGGCATCACACCAGATGGCGCCACCATCATAGCTCTAGACGAGAAAGACAGAACAAGATACTAGCGGCAGGTAAAAATGACAGCACTGCCAAGCAAGTCTAGGCATGCGAGAGAAAAGGTCTAACCGCTACTGCTAAACAGAAAACAGTACACATCGGGGAAATAGGCTTACGGGGACGATCTTTTAGGCCTAACCACAACACTACGCAGCTAACACAAGGCGGGAACCACACATCGCTAAACATGCGAGAAAAGGCTTAACACGAGCGCGGTCACCGCTAAACACGGCAAACATACGAGGAAAGAGGCTTACGGGGGCGATCGCTTAGGCCTAACCCCAACACTACGCAGCTAACACAAGGCGGGAACCACACATCGCTACACATGCGAGAAAAGGCTTAACACGAGCGCGGTCACCGCTAAACACGGCAAACATACGAGGAAAGAGGCTTACGGGGGCGATCGCTTAGGCCTATCCTCAACACTACGCAGCTAACACAAGGCGGGAACCACACATCGCTAAACATGCGTCAACAGGCTTGGACACCGCAAAACAAGTCTAAACATGCGAGAAAAGGCTTAACACGAGCGCGGTCACCGCTAAACACGGCAAACATACGAGAAAAGGAGCGCGTCAAATCACTCACCTTTTCCCCCGCGGCAACTTCCAGGCAGAAACTGAGCGAGCGCGGAGAACATACGTCTGCTCTCTACGAGATCCAGCCAGAAAGTGAGCGAGCGCGCGGAGCGCACGACCGTCTTCCGCGACGGTCCGAGAGAAACTGAGAGAGGCGACGCGCAGCGGACGCTATGGATGCGCGCGCGCGCTCCTAGCGCCCCCTGCGCCGGCCGCGGGTGTTTTCGGTTTCGGCTCTCTGCTGCTGCGCGCGCGCTCCTAGCGGCGACGGGTGGCTTTTCAGTTTCGCTTTCATTCTTCGTTCTTTGCGCGCGCGCGTTTATCTGTATAAAGGCAGCGCGCACCGCGCTCGCGTCATCACTACGTGAAGATGTTCAGCTACCACTCTTTACAAAATTGTTCCCGCACCCACGCTTCTTGGGAAGAAGTGGAGAAGGAATGTTTCAACGGCGAAAGTCCCCGCAACGAGCTCGTCATCACTGCTTTTCGCTACGTGATAGACATGGTAGGCTTTGGCAATATAGGAGAGATCTCGCCGGGGCCACTGCAGGAGATGGTGCGTCGGATCTACGCCCGTTACAAGAACGTCTGCATAACGGTTCCAGACGGACCCCTGGGACTAATGTGCGAATTTGTGAGCTTGGCCAACGCAGAATTCAACTACATCGCTGCAGACATCGTGGACCTTCTCGCTCGTGCCATCGCTCATATTAAGCACGCCCTGCGGAAGCAGCGACATTTGCAAGCAGTCTACATCGCCAATTTTGTCATTGATTTATTGAAATACCGATTGGTTATTGACATGCAACGCATTAAACAGTCCGAATAACTTTGACGAGACTCTGTGTGTTCTTTCACTGAAACATCTTTATTGAATACATACAAAGGACTTGGTCAATAGATGCCTGCACCCTCCCTCCCTTGTCTGATCTCACGAACGCAGCATTACGAGATGATCAGACGTGCCAGAAAAGGGGAATCTTCATCGCAGCGCCGTCATTGCGCGGGTCACTGCGCCAGCACGATGACGGAATGGTCATTCTTTTCGTACACCCATTCCGCTACCACACTGCCACGATGTCCCGTGCTTCTCCTGTCTGCGAGAGAGAGAGAGAGAGAGAGAGAAGCATGTCTCGACTAGAACTTTTATTCTCGATTACATGCGCGTGCAGCTCTTTGTTCAACGGTTACTCGATGCCTGACGTCGACGGTCTCGGGCTCTCTTCCGGGTTTTCCGGTGCTGCACAAAGAGGGAGTACTATCGTAATGCGATACGCGTCAAAACACCCGTAAAGCTTACCGTATTCGCAGCTCCCATAAGGGAAGGAGTGTACGGCATCCACGAGATAGCGTTTGTCGTCGTAGGGGACCAAGCTCTTCTTGAGTCTCGAAATGGTGTACATCGTTTGCTTTATACTCTGGATGGTGCACTGCTTCTGAGAGACCGCCTTTTCATTGAACAGAGAATCTCGGTACACTTCGTGCAATAAATGTTTCCGCACCACGTCTTTCTTAACTCCTTTGGCTCTCGCGATCTGTTTGTGTGACCCAGCCAAGAGAATGCTGTACATTTTCGCTCGGATGGCTACGACTTCCTGAATAACTCCGGTCTTTGAAGTACCCCATCTGGTTCGCGTGCTCGTCGTTGAAAAGTGGGTGGTCTGGCGGATAGGAAGACAGATCTAACTCACTCTCAATCTTCATCAGCTGCTCTTCCAGGCTTTCACACGTGAGAGAAAAAATTACGCTGTCCGTGTCGCTATAGATCAATTGCACTGGACATGTCAAGCGAGAAAAGAGCGACTCGTAGATGAAGCTGTACATTCGGACTTTGGATATTTCAAGAATGGCAAAGCCCACGTAAAGGGGGTGCGTGCATTTGATGCGGCGTTGTTTCATCTCGTACAAGATGCACTTGTCACTCAGAATGAGAAAATGCTGACTGTCGACGGAGCTAGCCTTTCGTAGTGCACTTTCTTTGTCGTAGGCTATTGCGTACCTTTTCATGCGTCTCACATTTTGTATCGACTTACCGAACGTGCTGTTCGACATGGTTTTGTACAGAAGTCTCTCGAATTTCGTGCTCGCGGCATTCCTCAACGCGACGTTTCTCTGCACGAAGGTTCGCAAAAAGTCGTCTTGGCGGAACGAGAGGATGCTGTGAACACGTTTTATTTTCATGCCCAACCTCACGTACAGAGCGAGCAATGCATAATGAACGACGTAGCGTTCTTTGTCATAGCACGTCAGCAAGAGTTTCTTTGTGGGAGGGGCGTTCAGCGCCAACGCATCTTTCAGGTGTCGCTGGTAGGGGGACAGTTCGTTCTCGTCCACGCACCTGTGTTCGGGTGCCAGGGGAAAATCCCTGGTGAGCGCGTGCAGTTCTTCGGGATACAACAAGTCTACCACATATACGTAACCCACTTCCGAATCGTGAGGAATGTTGAGAAAATCAATCTCGCTCCACCTCGAAGGATCGACCCACTCAAAACCACCTGTCGGGAGATGGAAAGTCATCGTGTACGGGTACAAACTATTCACGTCGAGGTACTGGATAAAAGTCTTTTCTTGCTGGGGATCGTAATCGTCGCACCCCTCGTGATTAGCCCGACAGTATCTGTGGAAGCTGTTACAAATGCCTCCCCTGATTCCCTTCTCGATCGTTTCGTACATCTCGCGATCGCTCATGAGCTCGAGTTTGACTTTGGTGAGCTTCAGAGCGCTACCCCACGCGTAGCTGGCGAGGGACACGGTGCGTAGGATATCCATCCCATCCGTCTCTAGCGCGATCTTCCTGAAATACAGCACGACGTCGCAGAGCTGACAGGCGTCGAGCGTGACGTAGAGACGCGTGTAACCACCGAGGTTCTTACATTCGAACAATTCGAAAATCTCTAGGGCGTACTGATAGTCCTCGTCCGTGATCTCTTGGTCGTTCAGGTCACTTTTGAAAGCTTCCTTTGGCGGTAGTGCGGGCAAATTGTACGCTTCGAAACTGTCGACGAAGGTGTACGGGTAAATGCCCTTCCTGAGGAGGCGCCGGAAACGGTCACCATACATTTGGCGGGTACAATGAAACGCGCTCTCGCCACCGCTCGCGAGCAGGGTTTCCACCAGGTTCGCCAAGGACAGGTTGAAAAACTGCGTGGTATCGCGGAAATGGAGATCGCCAATGTTGAACCCTCTTATCTTTTCCGTACTCGAAGCTAAGATCCACGGCTCGCCCAGATTTAGAACGTGCATGTGGCGGAGAAGGGAGCTCAAATCGTATTGCAGGTTGTGCACGCACACGACGAGTTCTTTGGTATTACGACACGTAAGGTTACACGTATCACACAGCGTCGCGACAAAATTCGAAGAACCGGGCTCTACGAAGCAGGTGTGGTCGTGATGCGATACCTTCCGCGTATGTCGGTTAAATTCGATTCCACAAAATTCGCAGTGCGTAGCGCTCGCGTGCCGAAAGTGGTCTTCCATACTCATGACCAACGGCGCGGGACAACTGTTCAACCTATCGATTTGATCGCTAAATCGCTTGAGCGAGAGCAAGCATTTCTCTGCCGCGTTGGGTCCCAAATAGCCATCTAGGCCTAGTATTTTTCCGTCCCAACTTCTCACTACAACGATGCAGTACGAGCTCATCCTGTGCACACTCACAGCGTCCTTAACGAGTGCGTCCTTTTCCAAGACGCTCTCCGTGTCCAACACCGCGAAATAGGGATAGGGATGCATGTACTGTATCTTGTTGAAGGAGACACACTCCCCCGCTTTTGGCATTTCGAGAATCACTTCGTTTACGTCGCGACACAGACGTTCGTGTTGCTGCAATGCCTCTCTCGTCCCGTAACCGGACGTGCATTTCTCGCAATAAAAGTAGTCACTTCGTCCCATGAAAGTGCTAAATTTTCTGATTCCATAGAAATGCTCTCTAACCTCGAGTTAGTGGACTTTATCTTCATAGAGCGTACAGGGAACCCGTCCGGTAGATATCGAACTCGTCTGCTCGTCGAACACGTAGATGTACACGGAGATTTTGTTTTTTCTCTCCCACAGGGAAATGTCTTCGTAAGTGACTGGGAAGCAGGGCGGCCAGTACGTTACGCGCGTCTCCGGATTCGAAGGATTCATGTACTTGCGGTATCTAACATAATCGTTTGGGTTGTTTCTCAACGGATGCAAGAGTGCCAGCACGCTATACTTGAAACACTCGTTTTCGTGATTCGGCGGAAGTTTGACGTTTGTGAGAGTCTTTCGTTTTCTTTTTAGCAGCTCGGGAAGCTCGATCGTGCACCCAATCCGCTTCGGTTTTAAGCGCGTTAGTTTTAAGTCGACACATTGGACGTCGTTCGAGGTGAAACCAGACCCTTCTGTCGCATAGTTTTCTACGCGTTGCGAGGACTCTGCGATGGCAGCATTTATCGCGCCTTCGATTTCTTGGCGGTTATGCACCACTCTCAAGTGAAGGTTCACGTGGAGGAGATGAGAAGTCAACCCATCGGCTCCGTCCTTAATCATGAGCACCTTCGAGCACAGACAAAATTTGAAAGGCATGGGATAAGCTTCGAGGACGCGCGTGATTACTGGAGCTATGCTCGGTAGATAAAGTCGCAAATCGTCGACGTTGTCGTCGTGTGGGGAACAGAGAAGCGTGTACCTAGTAGCCGTTCCGTCAAATGCCTCATCTGTGACAAAAAAAGGAAGGAATCGTCTCTCCGTGACGGAGGGATGATTCTCTACGACGTGTTCTCGCAATTCAACGATTCTACGTCCCTCGACAGGCTCAGCTTCGTTTTGAAATTCTGGGCTTGCATCTGGTGATTCATCTCTAACCCTACCAGACAGAGGAATGAAATCTGCATACGACTGATCCCCTTCCCACATGAGCAATTCGTCTGCATTGTCATGTCCATCTAGGGGTTCGTCGTCGTCGTCCGTTTCAGGTATTACGAAAGGCGGACTACTGACTCTGTCGTCGTCGTCGTCGTCATCTGAAAGGACGACTGGGCTATTACCGAGATTCTCTATTCTAGCTTCGTGCTCTCTTTCTACGGCCACGAGCATGGCATCGATGGGGTCGTACTGACATACGAGACAGCGTGGCACTGCGGTCAAACAAAATCAGTACGAGATTTCCTCTCACGAAACAATGCTCACTTTTCCCTTCAGTTGAGGAACGCTTGAGATTGATGATGAGAGAGGATGGGGTGAGTTCCTGTGTTCAGTGTCATGCGGTGACAGCGGCTATTGGTTCCTGAAAAAACAATGCTATACATAGAATACACTCTCACAGCAGAGACGGTCGACTTACATTTTGGTCCACGAAACGCCTCGTGTCGTGGATGGGTGCCCCTCGTGGGCTTTCGATCAATCGTCGTAGAACCAGCGCACCTTTTATAGTCGCTACACCGCTCTCCTCCTCCTCGCATTGCAACGGTGTCGTCTGTACTTTGACCACCCCGCCTTCCGTCTTTCGCGCCTTTTTGCGATGTCGCATATGACAATGATAATACCATCGACGTTGAATAAAACATTACACTATTTTCTAGCTAACACTCGGGGCCGACTTGTATATGACGACGAGAAGACCCAGAGTGGGATTCGAACCCAGGATCCTTCTACACTGGACGCGACACACTAACCACTAGTCTAATTCGTACTGCGTGACGTTTTTCGTATTGCGGGGTTCGTGTCTACACACGTCACAACATGTTCAAACACGTCCAAACATGTTCAGACACGTTCAATGACGTCATAGAGCGGAAGAGAGAGGAACGAGTGTGTCCAGGGGCGACTTCGCCGCCCGTGTCTGAACACGTCCAAACATGTTCAAACACGTCTTAACATGTTCAAACACGTTCAATGACGTCATAGAGAGTGAGAGGCAAAGCTTTACTATAAATGTCGAAGCGAATGGTCGATCGTCATTCCATCATGATCAGCTTGGTAGATCCTCGTAAGTAATACCCATGACGTCATCATCGCCGAAATGTTTGAAGAGTTTCGTTTCCAGTGTACAACACTTTTGCTGCGCGTGAAGTCGGTTTTTTCCCGCCTCACATATTTCGGGAGATTGGCAGCGCCCGCTTCTTCTGTACCAATTGTGGTGGATTGTGGTCCAAAGGTACGCTTCCTCGTTATTTTTTAATACGTTCTATAATCGTTCACATTTTTTCAGAGCAAAAGCATTGGACGGACCGATTGATTCGCCCGTTTCTCGGCTGTCGGACGGTACCGTTCGACGTACGTTGCGAAGGACTTCGACTATTGAAGGAAGATGGAGAAGATGGACCATCAGTGTCACTCTGTGACTGAAGAAGATTGTACGTGCGTGTGTTTGAGTTAAAAAAAAAAACACGCGTTTCTCACACTCCTTTCGTTGCAGATTACGAATGGCTACTGACGGGAGATCTACCCCTGGTCCTAACCTTCAAGCCTCCTCCAAAGACCTTCTTTTTGCGAATCGGCGATCAACTGACTACCTGTCGTTGCGGTGGACTCTGGTCGAGAAACCCCAGCCATTGGTTAGACTCGAGCCTTCGTCCGTATTTGGGCTGCCTTCCCGGCTACGAAACCAAAGCTGGAGCCTAATTCATGTGTAACGAGAAATAAAAAAAAGGTTGTCTACTCTCATTCCGTCTCAGTCATGATGGCGCCCGAGCAGAGGTTTGCCACCTTTGTGCAAACACGAATGTATCGGGACTTGCTGCGATTACGCGATTATATTCACGGCGATAGCTGCGAGGGAGACTTTCGCTCGATTCTCAAGACGATACCCTTACGTCTGTTCACCGTCAGCGGGAAGATTGCAAAGAAAATGAAGCGTTTCGTAGATTACAAGCTCGAGCTGCTGGAGAAGTATAGACGAGGAGAGACAGTCGACCCGTGTCTCATCAACGCGGGTTTCAACCGACCTATCGTCCGTCGCTACTGGCTTCTCCACACATCCCTCGCGGTCACGGTGCAGACCGGCGACGACGGCGAGCGTCGGGTCAGCACGTTGGAAGATCGTCTCGCAAGGGTCTTGTGTATGTCGTGAATAAATATACTATTTTTTACGAAACGAGTTCGCTCACGAGGAGACGTTTTATTGTTTTGTCATTCTCTTCGAGGTTACAGGAAAACATGGATACACAACTTTTCAAGCTGTAGCGTTTCGACATGCACGTGGCTACGTAGATACAAAAAAGCCCGCAGTAAGGCGAAAAAGGCGATTGAATACACTTGTCGTTATACTCGTCCACTACAGGTAAAGTCTTTCGAAGGTTTGCTTCGATGGGGGGAAGTCCGTAGCTGTCGAAAAACACGGCAGACCCGTCGTAGTTTTTCAGGTAGAGCACCCAGTGCTGCCCGCGCCTTCTTCGCTCTTCGGTATTGATGATTAAATAGCCGGGCTTGCCTAAAACGAAGGCTTCGTCGGAAGCGCAAATGCCTCTCAGCATGGAGGAAGCGAGGGGGTTCAGGGACACGAGTTCCAAGATGTCGCTCTCGTACATCTTTTCTTATGGGAAGGTGACCGTACGGTCCTTGTCGACGTACATGAGCTTGGGACACTCGGAAATCAAGAGGACGGTGACCGCGTGTGGAAGGGCTTTAGCGAAGCGTAATTGCAGGCGAACGTTTCCTTTTCGCCACTCGTTCAAATGCGAAGGAGAAGAACACTTGTCCACGTCCAAGTTGAAGTAGAGAAGGAACCCGTTCGTTTTAAATCGCTCGTAGCTATACTTGAAATGTTTCTCTCCCAGTTCTTGCAAGAAGTTAAAGTAGGGAATTTTGACGAGGTCGTTCTGAAAGTCGTACTCGGCTCGCACTTGCTGGCCGTCCACGGAGAGCATCGAATGAGACAGGTCGTAATGACGGAATTTGTAGGGGTTCGATTGGATGTCGCCGAGAAAGTCGGACGTGGCGAGCAGGGCGACGCATAATTTGGAAGGTACCCTTTCTGGGTAAACGTTTTCAAAGTGAGCGTCCAAGCTCCCGGCACTCAAGCTCCGCACCTTGGTTTCCAATCCGCGTAACACGTAGATGGCCGGCGTGGTCTGAAGCCGCCGCTCGTATTCCAAAAATAGGGAAGGTGCCAGCGTCACCTTTTTCAAGTGTAACGTCATTTCTTTAATGTCCACCTCGTAATTGTACGTTTTCTTGTCTTTGGGGACCGATACGAGTTTAAATTCGTCGTTGTTTAACAGGAAAACGACGCGAATTTCGACGGCAGGTACCATCAGGCGCGGCTGTTGAAACAGGTCGGTATTGATCTGTCCGACCAGGTTAAAGTATTTTCCACCCTTCGTCGCTTCGTAACGTTGTTTCGGACCGCGAGAAGAGACGTCGTAATCGTCCTTTAAATGTTCGTCGTCCTCGACATAGAGTCCAGCCGCGTGCACTGTTTCTTGAGCCATGGGCGTGGTATGAAGCACGACGTCCAAAATACTCCTGTAGGCGTACAACTCGTTGGAACTGACGAGCTTGTTGTTCGCGTAAACGGTGACCGTCTTAAACATGCCGCTCAACAGGTGGTTTATTGGGAAAACGACATCTTTCTCGTCCATTTCTTCCCCGTCGTCGCGAACAATGCGCACGGTCAAAGACACGAAACTGCCGTAGAGATCCAAGTGTGCCCTTTGCAAATTTTGAATACAAAACTCGATCACAGAATTATTTACCCCGTTGACCGGATAAAAGAGTTGGTACGAAGTATCTTCCACGCCGTATTGAATGGAGGGGGGTTCGAATATCATCACGTCACTCGTAAGACAATGCGGTGACCGTTGCGTCTGTATTTTTGCTTTCGTTGACGTCATGATGGACGGAGCGCGCACAGCGGATGTGTGACCTTCACGGCGTACCAAAGATATCTGCAGGTGCGTCGTGTGTCGGCGCCTTTTGTTGTCGTTTGCGGCGTTTCTTCCATTGTTGTTTCCAGAGCCCTCCATGGAATCCAGCACGTCTCTCCCCGTTGCTATGGCCGTCTTTTTTACTGCGCGCGATATTCCTTCGCCATCGGCCAAATTCCGCGCCAAGCGCTTCAACGTTCTCTTGGCGATCGGTTTTATTTGCTGCCAGATGGGAACGATAAACTTGGATATGTTGCTCAACACACCGCCCCCTCGTTGGAAAAGGGGTCCCGTGTACACGGGAATTATTTTGGGGGAATTACGGTACATATTTGAAATGCAACGTTAGATTGGTTCTGCCTTTGGACCGCAACGGCAAACGTCTTCCCGTTTCGTCCGCGAGAACGATCGTCACTGAGGGAATTTCGAATTGAGACAGGTTAAAATACTGGATGTTATCTAACGTGTAGGTGACGACGTGCTTGTCTTTCTCGTAATAAAAGGGTAGTATTTTTAATATCGGTTTTTTCCCGCTCCCCACGTACGTGGGTTCCACGATATCTGTGTAGACGATTATGTTGTGAAACGGGGGTTCCAGGAGTACCTCGACGGAGCTCGTGGCATCCTCATCCCCCGTGAACACGGTACGCGATTCGAAGCCCAAAAGCACGGCCAGGTACTCGGAAAGTCTTAGGGTGGAGGTGCCCTCAGAAAGTCGAATTTTACATTTCTGTTCGGTTCCGTCGAAGCTGAAGCGCGCGCGTTCGCCTACGCGCTGATTAATCGCATTTAGAAGTGCTTGCGGCGTCGCATAATAGCCGGGAGGCAGATGTACTTGCAAAGATCGAGGAATTTTCGTCTTGATCGTGAAAGAAAATTGGCGCGCTACGGGGAGAGAGACGCGTAGCGTTTCTTCGTGTCCCTCGACGGCTGTGAGATGTAGCAGCTTGACAAAGGGCTCCGGTACGTGCAACCCTTTCGGTGTTTTCAGAGAGTACACGTTATCCGCGAATTCTAGCGAGGCGTCCAGCTTGTGCGTCTGGAAATACTTGTTGAGTGTGTTCCGTAGGGACGTGGTTTCCGAATTCAGAGTGACGTCGCCGAAAGCGACGGGTGCGGCGTGCTCCAATAAGATGGAGGTGGCTTCGCGTTCGCTCAATTTGGGAGGTTTCACCGCACGACCTGCTTCGCGGGACGCTAGCGAGGCGTCGAGCGCTTGCGCGAGCCGAGGGTCCAATTCCACGGCTTTCACGTCCACGGGTAAGACGAAGTCGTATCGCGATTTATTGTACGCGAAAGAAACGTCGAATTCCGAAAGGGCTTTTCCCAAATCCCTCTCGAGATCCGAGGTGACACGAAAAGTTCTGCCGGCTTCCACCGTATCCTCGAAAGAAACCTCGATTTTCGCATCTTGCCTTTCGTAGCCGATATTTAAAAAATCGTTACTTATGCTGAGATCCATCAGACCGACTTTATACCGATTCGAGAGCTGAAGCGGACTATCGAAAGCTACCGTGAAGGCGTTGAGTTTATTCGAGGGAAACTTATCCATGCTGGCGTTCGAGAGCAGGTGGACGTAGATGTCCGACATCATTTCCCAATCTTGACCACGTCGCTGCTCGGAACCCAACTGTCGTGTTCTTTGTCGTAACCGAACCAGCGAACCAAGGAGAAGCTCTGACCGTTCACCTGCTTCTTCCTCAGCACTTTCGTTACTGGCCAAGGCTGATTGGCGTCTCGGGTTACGACGAGTACCTCCTCCGGGTAGAAAGATCCATTCACTTCCTTACCCCGGTAATCTTCCAGGTGTACGACGGGAGGAGAGGTGTCTCTCAGGCGGGAGACGGTGAAAATCTGAGGCGACCAACTCCCTTCCGAGCTCTTATGAAAACCTTTTCTGTGAAGTAGGACCCTCACTTTATCCCCCAGTTTGAGCTTCTTTTTCACGGAGGGTACGACGGGCTTCCCATTTATCTTATTGAACAGCTCCAATTCGTTTTCGGGCGTGACTTCGGACGGGCTGATGCCCAAAGTCCTGTGTTTGGTGGTGTTGTAGTCGCGCACGATCTTGGGAAGCGCGGAAACGAAGTGGTATTTTCCCGTTACTCTAAAATAACGGAATATTCTGTCGCGTAAAGTGCGTATGACGCGCTCTGCCTGCGACGCTTTGATTACTGGAGAGAAGGTAGAATACATCTGTACCTTCTTTCGTGAGAGATACTCCTTGACGGTCTTGTTGTAGAATTCCCCGCCTCTGTCGCAAAAGATGCGTGTAGGTACGTTACCTCCCCGAAAAAGTCTTATCATGGCCCTTTTCATTTCGGTGGGGCGCTTCGTCTTTAGCGGGAGGGTGCGCAGAAAGCGGGAGAGGGAATCGATTGCCACGAGAATGTAGCGGTAGCCACCGTTGAATCTCTTGTATTTTGAAAAATCGGCGAGGTCCATTTGCCACACGTCGTTGATCTTGAGTGCGATGATGCGTCTCCTATTAAACTTTCTTCTGACCGGATGGTGAAGCGTGTAGGCATCCAGCTTTCTGAGAATGGCAAGAGCCTTCTTTTTGCTCAAGTGATGCGCTTTTCTATAGCGTTCCACACCCCCCAAACCACCCTCTGGTTTCTCATATCCCTCCATAAGTCGTCCACGCAATGGAGGCCTGCTGCTGCTGCTGCTGCTGCTGTTGAGGCTCGCGAGATTTGGGTAGAGAAATCAGACGCAATAGTTTCGAGACTTTGGGGAACCAGGAAGGTTTCTTTCCCGTCTTACGTTGCAACAAATAATTGACGAGTTCGTAAACGGAGGAGTGTCTGATGGGCTTGCCCGACACGGAGACACAACCCTCGCGATCCCAGGAAAGAACCTTCTTTAATTCCGAGACGACCCTTTCCGCTTCCTCTTCGTCCACCTCTGGAGAGAGGAGCGAATAGTCAAAGTCATTTGTAGCGTCGGACGCCTTGTTTTTATTGTCGTAGGGGTCAAATCCGTACTGCTTGAGTATACGATACAGTGCTTGCAGTATGAGTTTCACTTTGACGTCGTCACTCTCCTTCGAGGAAAGAATGTTTCCGATGGAGGTGGTCACTTCAATTCTCTTGGCCATTGGCGAAAAGGTTCAACACGGCGGAAAGCAGGAGAGGAACCACCGACGAAAGAACGCCCTGTCCTCGCTGCTGAGACAGATAGCGCTTCAAACGTTGCGGATTCTTGTGAATCTTTTTGTAGGCGAGCCGTCGTAAAAAGCGTTTGTGCTTCTTCAAACGCGTGAACGTATCTGGAGCTAGAGCCACCTTTCCGTTCAATACATTGAGGCAAATTTCGGAGAGGTGTTTCATGTCGGACGAGGACGAACGTCTCAAGACGTCGCGGCGGCGTGGAGGGGGTAGAGTGGAGAGTACTTTGAGTAAAGTGAGGTGAGGACGGAGATTCATTTCGGAGCGTAGATATATTGACGTTCTCCCGGAAAGATATTGCTACGCAACCTGTGATCCTCGTGCGTATAGTTGTGAAGATCCACGAGTAAATATGCGTGGGGCGACGACATTGCTTGTTTATATGCGTCCAGAAAATACTCCAATCTTTTTCTGCCAAATAGCTGTTGGCCGAAATGTTCCATCTGGTGCACGCTGCGCACGGTGCGCCACAGGACGACGTAACTGGCGTTGTAGGATATTGTTCTAAAATGGCTACTGTCGAAAAAGATGTTTTGAACGAGTAAGAAGATCGACGCGTTGGCGTGGTGAGAACCCCGAATGAAAAGATCGGTCACCTCCTTCAAGGAACCGGCGTCGGTCATGTGATCGTCCACGACGATCAGCGTAGCGCGCGACGTGTCCCACTCTCGCGGTAGCTCCTTGGTAAATTTTACGGAGTCCCCGAATTCGTCCTGCATGCTCGGCGACGCATATTTCTGCACGTAGAATATTTGTGACGGGGGCTTGTCCACCACGTCGTTCAGGTTCCTCAACACGTTAGCAACGAACGTAGATTTGCCGCACATGGAGGGGCCGCTTAAGATACAGCGAAAGGGATGACGGAAACGAAAAGGTTCGGGGGAAGACATGTTGCGTGCGTACACGTTGCACGAAGAGAAAGAAGAGACTGAGACTCGAAGAGAAATGCATCGCTTTTTATTTACACATCCTCGTCGTCGTCGTCCTCTACATCGGAACTGCGTTCCCAATACAGATTGTCCAGGCTAAAGTTGGACTTCTTTTTCGCCAGTCTGTCCGCCGCTAAGATGCGGTCGAGCGTCTTCATCTTGTCCTGACACATTTCTTGACGTGCTTGCAACCATTCCAGACGGTGGACTTGAAAGGCTTCCTCCACGATGCCGCGTATAAATTCGCGAAGTTCTTCGTTTTTTGTCTTTTCCTTGCGACGACGAGAAACGCAGGAGAATAAACCACACATGGCGTTTTCCACGTATCGGTCAGAATGATGACGCGAGCGCGGTGCGCGCTGCCTTTATACAGATAAACGCGCGCGCGCAAAGAACGGAGAATGAAAGCGAAACTGAAAAGCCACCCGTCGCCGCTAGGAGCGCGCGCGCAGCAGCAGAGAGCCGAAACCGAAAACACCCACGGCCGGCGCAGGGGGCGCTAGGAGCGCGCGCGCGCATCCATAGCGTCCGCTGCGCGTCGCCTCTCTCAGTTTCTCTCGGACCGTCGCGGAAGACGGACGTGCGCTCCGCGCGCTCGCTCACTTTCTGGCTGGATCTCGTAGAGAGCAGACGTATGTTCTCCGCGCTCGCTCAGTTTCTGCCTGGAAGTTGCCGCGGGGGAAAAGGTGAGTGATTTGACGCGCTCCTTTTCTCGTATGTTTGCCGTGTTTAGCGGTGACCGCGCTCGTGTTAAGCCTTTTCTCGCATGTTTAGACTTGTTTTGCGGTGTCCAAGCCTGTTGACGCATGTTTAGCGATGTGTGGTTCCCGCCTTGTGTTAGCTGCGTAGTGTTGAGGATAGGCCTAAGCGATCGCCCCCGTAAGCCTCTTTCCTCGTATGTTTGCCGTGTTTAGCGGTGACCGCGCTCGTGTTAAGCCTTTTCTCGCATGTGTAGCGATGTGTGGTTCCCGCCTTGTGTTAGCTGCGTAGTGTTGGGGTTAGGCCTAAGCGATCGCCCCCGTAAGCCTCTTTCCTCGTATGTTTGCCGTGTTTAGCGGTGACCGCGCTCGTGTTAAGCCTTTTCTCGCATGTTTAGCGATGTGTGGTTCCCGCCTTGTGTTAGCTGCGTAGTGTTGTGGTTAGGCCTAAGCGATCGTCCCCGTAAGCCTATTTCCCCGATGTGTACTGTTTTCTGTTTAGCAGTAGCGGTTAGACCTTTTCTCTCGCATGCCTAGACTTGCTTGGCAGTGCTGTCATTTTTACCTGCCGCTAGTATCTTGTTCTGTCTTTCTCGTCTAGAGCTATGATGGTGGCGCCATCTGGTGTGATGCCTTGCAACTAAGTGGCCACCTGTCGTCGATCTCTGCAACTGCTGGGTGCAAACTACCAACATGGCGGACGCTGGTCACTCGGGTGTTGCGGAGCGGCTTCTTCGCCGCGGCATCGTTGATTTTCGAATAAATTGTTTCTCTCAACTCTATTTCCATCTTTTTATTTTATTTTCTGCCTATTATTTTTCTTTTTTATGGACTCTCATGGTGCACAACGCTCAGCTGTTCTGGACACGAGTTAGACTTTCCCCAATTAGTGTGGTGGCTCCCTGGAGGGTGCTGATTAATGTGGGGGGTCCCAATTAGCTCTAATTGCTAATTAAATCGTGTTCAGGACAGGCGTGTGCACCATGAGAGTCCAGTACCTACTACTATCCTACAGGCAAGCAAAGGGGTTGGTGCCCCCACGTGGTCAGCCACAACTGGTCAGGTTTAAAATCTGCGAGAGGGTGGAGGTAAACTTATTAAGAAGGGTATAACGACAGCTTCGTGGGCTGGTTCAACCTTCGTGAGATGATGGGGTGCTGCTGTAGTGGGACTGGGGGGTAGTTCAGTCATAATTAAAATACGATCTTGCAACTGTGCTTTTATGTAGTTCCTTCTAATCTACAGTAGGCATGCAACCTAATTATAATAAGAAGCGCGTGTTGCGCGTGCGAGGGACTTGCTGGAGGCTGGCTTACGATATGGGGGCTGGTGCCCACGTGGTTAATTCTTCAGATGACACAGTGAGGTCGGTATCACTCTGACGTGGTTTACTCCAACACAGTAGGGCGTGCACCTAATTATAATATTAAGAAAGGCACGTGGCAGGGATGGCTTACCACATGGAGTCGTGAAAGTGGGCTGGTGCCCACGTGGTTAATTCCTCAGATGATACAGTGAGGTCAGTATCTGTGGGCTGGCGCTCACGTGGTTTAGCCCTAATTAACATTCGCAAGAGCGGGATGGGGCGGGGACGGGGGCGGTCTTGTTTGTTGATGCTAAATACGCTAGCTAGCGTATCTAGCAATTGTTTTGCTAGATAGGCACTGCTAGATACACTAGCTTTTCTGACTACTGAGTCTCCCTTTTTGAGAGTAATTGTACTCTCCAAAAGGGTGTTATATACGGGGCAAAAAAATGAGTTAAAGTACACCCTTTTTTAAAGAGTGTGAGCGATACATCTGTGCGCCCATTCTTCCCCCAGTCTCAGGGCGACACATCATCCAGTCGACAGATGACATCAACTCGTGTGAATATAGAGGAAACAAGCCACTTGAGGAGTTGTTGAACTGCAAGGAAGCGCAGGGGTGGCTTCGAGCAGTGCTGTACATAGCTGCGCTACTAGCAGCTCTGCTACAGTATTCGCTATTTATTCGCTACTTATATGCGTATTTTCGGATTATCAGGGGCGAGCTGCCGAAGCCAGTGCGAATAGGTCGATGCTTGCTGCGGCAATATGCCCAAGAATGCTGTGGCTGCAGGCAAGGTCTCCGGGGAAACCGTCTTCGTTTGCAGGGCAAAACATGATGGCAACGTTGTTATAGGGAAGGCCACACCTTCGCGCTCGGCCTGCTACTTCAAGGACGGTGGCAGTGAACACTCCATCCAATCCAGGTAAAATCCATACCACGTAAAACGAGGGGCTATATCTCTGACAACTGTGCCAAACTCGAATAAATACAGTGGCTCTTTATTGCCGGCACGTGGCGTAAAAAAGTACAAAGACTCGTTCGAGACAATGCGCAATTCAATTCATGTTGTCTTGCGAAGCATGCCTACATGTAAGGTGTGTTAAAATTGCGTTCTAGTGTACTTGTCTGAAATTATGAGGTCAACGCTGTTTGTTTCGGTGGTGTTTTTCCGAACACTTCTATCAAGTTTCGAGTCGCGAGAAATAGAATTTATCAAGTCAACCCTTTCGGATTTGCTCCATTTCACTGCATTATACCACCGTCCTTCAATACTCTTTCTGGTCAGGAAACTCCGCTCGAATACAATAGACTAGGTCTCTTAGGGACAATTGCTCCCGCTAGGGGCGATCTCGTCGTTCGGGGGGAGACACGCTCGTGGAGCAGACAACGTTTCCGCAGCACTGCGTGTTTTCACGGAATATTTGATAGGCTACTTTTCAAAGTTCATTTCGTGTTCATAGCAGAAACAATTCTCGACGCGATTCATGATTTGAGCCGGCACATTTCAGTTCAGTGAACGTAAATTTGAAGGTTTTCCGCGTATATTGCAACTCTCATTGTTGTCTTTCTTTGACACGCAAAATTTTAATTTTGCTCTCACTCGGGGCTCTCAATCATGGTTGAGAAACATATTATTGCATTTTGTTGCACAGTCGCTCAATCCAGGGATATATTGTAAGCTAATGACCCTTTCCGTAGTTATTACGTGAGGACGAAACTTTCGAAACGCGCGATTTTAACTTGAACAGAGATAAAATGACGAGGTCATTCTATTTCAGCGCAGACAGATAAGACTTGAGACGTACGTATAGAAATCCTGTATTTTAATCATCTAAAATTATCTCTGGCAGTATGAGAGCCGGGGGATACACATGCTATAAATCGTATGGCTCGATCGTTTTCGGCGAGGAAATATGCTTATATTGTTTTCTGATGTGGTGCAGTGCCATGCACAAGGTTTAGCGTATCGTAAAGAGCAATTTTTACACATTTTGGGAAGAGATGACGGGAAAACTCCTTGTGAGAGATCACAACAAAACCAGCAGGAACAATGATTGGTGCCTCCTGAATGTAGTTTGGACGAATAGCCTGTAATTACGGAGGAAACGATATGTTCTTTTGCCGATTCCAACAGGATTCCAGCCGGGCTGTTAAAGTAACACGACAGAATTTCTTCTTGCTGAAGTGTGGCCTGATAGCGCTCTCCAACTATAGAATTTGGCGGACAAGATTCAGATGCCAAATTCAACGGCTACACTATCATCGCGCTGTCGATAGCCTGGGCATATGAGTCAGATCAGTCCCAAGACATTTTACTGAACAAACAATTTAAAATGTGGAATGGGGTTTTATTTTGGAGGTCCGAAGGAAATTTTGGGATTGCCCAAAAACTACATGTACCAGAAAAAAAAGAGAGAGAGAGAAACAGAAAATGGAAAGAGATAAGCAGGGGGAAGGAGAGAAAATCCCTTGTGTTAGCCCTTCTCTTCAAATTCAGGATGAAGGCAAGGAAACTATATATTTTTAGCTCTATACACGGCTATGAACGGGCTCTAGAGTCTGTAGTTTATGGTCCGCAGAAGCTTTTGACGAAGTGCAGAAGCATTGCAGAAAGAAAAAAAAAGAGATAAAAAGAGAAAAACATCGCCCCTCACTCTGCCTGCTTCCGGTGCAGCAAAAACTAATATATGGTATGAGCGGGCTTCGTTTACTAAGCCTACTTGGCATTAGATCATTCCCTCCCAAGTTGTTCCCTATACGACATGTTATTGTACTGATATCATGTTGAGTGATATATCTTTGCAAATTTTACTGTTCTTAGTCTCTGATGCTACACATGTCACACAGTGACCAACCGAGGAAGCTCAACAAACCACGCTCATCGCAGTACATCTCCAATAATGAAATACTTCTGATTAGAGGATTGAGGGAGCAATCGCTGCATTCTCATTGGTCGTGTGCCCAGTGTTGTGTGAATTTACCTATACTATGGGCTCTATGGGGAGTTGGTGAGAGCTGGGCGCGTTCCCGGCAGCGCGTGAGCACCGCAGCATCGTAGCGACGCCCGTGCTTATGCGATGAGCGGTGCTACGATGCTACGGTGCTCACGCGCTGCCAGGGACGCGCCGCTGCGCACCTTGCAACCTATGACGTTTTCTCGTTTTTCCAGCGAGGGGATTCCGGAATACTCTCAACATCCGTCGTCTGCTGTTGCGATGTGTTGCATAACAGTCAAACTGCGCCACTCTATCCCGTGGGATTTTCGTTACCGTTGTAAGTTGTACGCGAGGAACGAAATAACACTATAGTCTCGATATCGACTGAAACAGATGTGACCGTGCGACACTCGTGCGTGGAGTAGTTTCCGCGAGGAAGAGAGGGAAAGTCTGAGGCTGCTTGAGCGCGCTTTCTTCTGGACCGACTTTGACGGGATCTAGCACCGCTGATTTTATGCCTAGGAACTGGAGGTTTTGTGTGATTATAGGCTGCATTATAGACACTGTCGACAGCCACCCACGGAACTCTAAGGGCCACAGATTTTCTGTTGAAAAATGCTAAACTTGGCGTAAACATTCAAAAAGGCCATACTTTGTTACCAATTTACTTCATGACGGAACGTCTGAGGACATCGAGCTTAGTGCCATTCGATAGGACGTTGAAAGACCTTTCGTGCTGTATAAAGTTCATTTTTCTCTGTCCAGTGCTTTCTGTGTTATTAGCTTGAGAATCGCACATGGTAGGCGACAATTGCCAATGTTGCATCTCAATTTTCTTAAATCTTCTCTCAGGTAAAACACTTGGGGTCTAAAGTAGAGACGTGACGCCACCTTTTTAAAAATAATCAAGGAAATCGAAGAAAATTTTTGAGAAAACTGAGATGGAACATCGGCAATTTTCGCCTACCATGTGCGATTCTCAAAAAATAACACAGAAAGCACTGGACTGAGAAAAAGGAACTTTATTTAGAACGAAAGCTCTTTCAACGTCCTATCGAATGGCACTAAGCTCGATGTCCTCAGACGTTCCGTCATGAAGCAAATTGGTAACAAAGTATGGCCTTTTTGAACGTTTACGCCAAGTTTGGCATTTTTTAACAGAAAATCTGTTGCCCTCAGAGTTCTGTGGGTGGCTGTCGACAGTGTCAATGGTGCGGCCTACAATCACACAAAAAACTCCAGTTCCTAGGCGAAAAATCAGCGGAGCTAGGTCGTGTCAAAGTCGGTCCAGAAGAAAGCGCGCTCAAGCAGCCTCAGACTTTCCTCCTCTCCCACGCGGAAACTACTCCACGCACGAGCGTCGCACGTGGCGCGATTTGCGTCGCTTGAGCTGTCATCTAACATATTTTTTTCTAGGCGAATTAAAAAATACGACTTTCACACGTTGTTCGATTTAAAATGAAACTACCCAGCCGTAACAGCCGGTGACACACACGAGACTACTGGTGACGTCACGTATGGTACAGGAGGCAGGAGAGTGAATTCATTCAGGAGTTTCGGTTTCGTTTGGACTTTCCGAGCTCGTTTGGCAAGTAACCAGTTCCCGACTGCCAGACGAACTTTATTTCTCATTTCGGAAGCGTGTGTCCAACTTAAAGACGCGGCCATTATAACAGTTTCGGATTGTCCCAGAATCTCCCTTTAACCTCGATATGAGGCCACAACTAGTAATCGCTATAGACTATGTCTTATGGGGCTATTTTTGCATGTTCTCGTGTGTTCAGACGAATGCCAGGCCGCGTGGGTCCCAGCGAGCGGTGGACAAATTTCTCTCTGCACGAGCTGTAGCCGGAGTCACGGTGGAGGGTGACCCGCTCTACATCGCTCGCACGTCAGAAGATGGCGACTTGTTCATTGGAAAAATCGACTGCGGATGCCTGTGTGACCCACAAGCAGGAAGCGACTGCTGTCGTGGCGAGTACGAGGCTTTTGTGTGCCGCACTCTCATGCAGTGAGCTAAACATTACGATCACGTGACCAAATGGCTCGCCAGCGCGTACAGACTTCGATCATTAAGCATAAATGTATCACCCCTTGAGGTTGTCTATTTTCGCGGACTTTTAAGGCTTCGCTTAGGATATGAAGCGTGATGATTCATGATATGATATCATGCGTGATGATTAAGATATGACAGACATTACACTCTGAAACCGAACTTGGCAAGACGAGACAAACAGGCCAAGCACTCCTGATAACGATGCCGTTATCGCTTCTGACTTGCGGAGATAGAAGGGCGTACGCCTTCCCGCGGCTCTTACGATCAATATAGACGACCTGCACCCCTACGTCAATGATTACGTAACGCCACCGCGCAAAGCATGCTGGTGCGCAATCAGCTTTATCAGCCAATCAACCGACGCGTTTTTTCCGCTTCTTGCCCACCACAGCAAAATATACTTCGAACCAGTCTTCTCCTGACGTCACATGTTTGTAAACCGAGGGTCGTCTATAAAACGTCAGAAAAAGACGTATGCTTCCCATTCACGGAGTCAAGGCCTCCATTGACTCCTGTAGCAAATGAAGAGGAGAGTTCGAAAACGAGCGAAGTCACATTTTGCAAAAATTAAGAATGGTGGCTACCCAAGCAGCACATTGTACTGAAAGTCGAGTGCAATAGGGGTGGACGGTATATGTCTTATCAATGTTCTTTAGTTGGACGAGCCTGTTCAAGGCCTTCCACCTACCCGTCCAACCTATTGCACTCGACTTTCAGTACATTGGGCTGCTTGGGTAACAGGCGGTTTAAGAGGACCTGCTAACGTTACAGAAGGAGGGGCTCAGATCGACATTAATCGAACTGTTAGCTGCTCTTTATAGGCAGACATTTTCCAATACATGCAAATTCCTACTCGGTTACGCGCTCACACTGTACACAGAGCAATACGGGACGTAGAATTATCCACAATAATTTAACTTAACTGTTGTATTTTAATAATCGTCAGCGTAGTACTAGCCAATGTTTCTCTTGTCTAAGTTGAAGACGATAAGGATCCTAATGACAGCGATGAAAAAAAAAACGCACACATTTGCAAACTTTGATGTCATATCAAACAGCAGGATAGAGATAGATACCATAAACTAGGTATGGTTATCGTTCCGCATTCCAAAATCTTATGATCCTGTGACCAAAGGCCCTGTATGCAGAATGCATTCCGCACAAGGGATCGCGGTCATGTTGGTCAAGGCGCTACAAGGTCACCCTGCTGGGCAAGTAACGTGTAAATGTAACGCTCGTCGTTGGTATCGAGATGTTCATGAGAGATATAGTTCATACGCCATGAAATACGCTATGCGCTGCATCGCACACCAACCTACCCACCGTTCCTGGCAAATACAGCATCATGGCAAGACCCGAACCTCATTCGCTTCATGTTTACAAGTATCCCAACAAAGCTAACAGAAAACCCCAACAAACATATGGTGACTACAGTTCGTATTTTCAGGCACCAGCAAGGAACAATGCTTCCTTCTTTCCTCTTGGTCCTCTACGCCAGTTTTTGGCAATATAAGTTGGTTGGCCATAAGAAATATATTTGCTGTGCCTGAGGATCTGTGTGTGTGTGTCGTCCACTTCTTTGCCCGTGCCTCTCGGTTTTGCTACATCATGATGAAGTACCAGCTTGCCCTTGCACCCAATCTCTACTCTCACAGGGAGCGATCTTCATCGCATAAAAAGCTCTAGACCAACCAACGTTCAGAATAATATGATTCTATCTTCCGATTGGAAGGAAGTTGATACATAAAATTGTGTCGGGCCCTTTCTCAACTAATCGCGAGACAGAGCGGCATCACCCGAGATGCTGATTGGCATACAGTCAATGCGTGATATGAGGTCAAGAGCGCCCTCTATAGGGACCGCGCACTATCGAAATGGCGCCGTAATCGCTGGATCGGCGGCGACACCTGTGGCGATTTAGTGCGTAACGGCGTGGTACACGTGGCAGTCGCTCTATACATGTGATCAGATTTGATGCTTCGCAGTGGTCACAGGAATTTTTTGGTGGCTTTTGTCCAATTAATCTACGGATCACTTCCGTGGAAGCAATATGACAGAGGGACATACCCTCCAAAACGCCACACATGTAAAGGCGCTGCTACAAGAAGCTTTCCCGAACGGAACGTCAAGCGTATACGTACTTACAACCGGGTTCAGGTAAGAGTCATAGAGGTGGAATCCAGGAACGGAAGCGTTGTGTACTATGCCCTTTCCCTTTCTCCTATTCTATATAGAATAGCACCGCTACAGCGCCGCGTCATCCTGCGCCACAACTTAACGATGGCTCTGATACATTACTTACTGGGAAAAGCTTGTGCAAAGGATCGGCGTTGAACTGTCCGATCGCGAAGTCCTGGGCCTGCCCCCATGCTTGCGACGTTTGTGTGCACGGGTCGTCTTCTGGACAATTAACCGCGACGACTGCAGCCGCCACGTGGTTGCAGCGGGCGACAACACTGGCCTTATAGGAACAGTGTGCTCCGGCTATCCAACGCGGGCGGGTGTCGTTCATTGGCTGTGTTGTCTGTGCTTTCCACGTGTACGTTAACACAAATGCTAGCACAATCGACCATTTCCATGCTCGGGTCGCCTCTAGCGACGGAATGCCGAACGTCTCATTTCCCCAAAATAAAGCATGATTCACTCTAGTGCGTTCTGCTTCGTCCGGGCGCCTGCGTGCATATGCGTGCTTTGTAAGGAATCCGTTCCGCTGTTCACATACCTGCGTCGGAACGCGTGCGGCACCAAACCGTAAGCCAATGAGCGCCAAGCGGGATTTTCAACGCCTTCCACTCCGGTGGCCACAATGTTGAAAACAGTCTCGCAGAGAGAAACCTACCGCGCACTCTCGGAAGGCGGCCTCGCGATTCGTTCTCCGATTGCGGGCTGCTGCGTGCGTCGGAAAAAGTTGAGCTCGGGCGAACTCCTTGCGTTCTGCTGCGGGAGGACGCGCATGTATCTGTTGCCACGGTAACAAGCGCCCGCACGCATCCGCACGCAGCAGAACGCACTAGTGTGAACCATGCTTTAACATGGCGACATTTTGCGGTGGCATGTCGCGTGGGAAAGTAGCAAGCAAAGATTGCGAGAAGAATGCGAAAATGATGAAATTGCATTAGTGATAACGAGTGTACAAATAGTCGTCAAGTCGCAGCTTCAAACGGCCACGTAATCTTGAAACCGATTATCTACCCCAAACTAACATGGCGGCCGCTGCCTGTGGCTGCGCATGCGCATACGCTCACTTGGAAAAAAACCAATTTCCATTGAAGCCGGCCGAAGACGCGTGACTTCCCCGATCGAGAAAAGTCAAATCGGTTTGCGTACTCATGTCACAGACTTTATTTCCTGATACTGCTTCGAGAATGGAGATCGAAGCGGAGCACACGGTTAGGACTCCTCCGTTAGAAGGCTTGAGACTAGGGCACGTGACATCTGATTGATGTGAGCGTACGCTCCCCCGTCAAAGGCACATGGACGACTGCTACGCAGTGTACTGGGGTCTGATCGAGAAAGACAGGACAAGTGACATTTACGAATACAGTAAATTCTCGCTATAACGAAGTGAAAGAGAGCAAGAAAAAATCGATATAAGCGAAAATTCGATAAAGGCAGAACTGCCACAGAAATGGTGACAGCGGCCTCGGAAGGCTTGATGGGACGGTCCCGCCCAGAAACCTATGTCCGGAGATATGACATTCTTTGACATTGGGGAAACACAATGGCAATCATAAGTAATGTCATGACCTCGAGATTATCAGCAGCTCGCTTACATCGAACTTGTGTGTATGTTCAAAGTATGTTCGTCATCGGCCCGACAATCTACTTTATTTTTATTTTTCGTGCGACAACCGCGTAGATATTGAAGAAACAGATTTTGAGTGTTAGCGCTGCTTTCACACATCCCGTTGTCGCAAGAGCATCCGCAGCTGCGGACGCTCCGGCGACAACGGGATCAGTGTGACGTCACTTGCCCAACAGGATATGAGAGAGGGCCTCGCTCAGCGCTGAAGGGCGACGTCCAGGCGCACGACAAATGTTGGCGGCTTTAAAGGCAGTGTAAAGGAGGCAAGCTGTTAATATTGACAGCGGCATTTGAAAGCTTATTCCGCGCACAAATGGCAGAGCCATCACAGTAACAATACGAAATATAAAAAAAAAACTTCACAGACCGTTAAAAGGCTTTCAATGAAAATTTAACAGCACCGCAAAAATGGAGTTTGCCAAATTCGGCAATGACACTATAAAAGCTAGCAAATTTGCCCACAAAAATGCAGTTTTTTTTATTATTCTCGAGCGACGCTGTACACACTTACCTCGTCCTCCGGCGGAAGGCATACATTTTCAGTATCGCATATTCGAGCCTGGAATGTCAGCTTGTAATTCGCTCCATCATCGAGCTCCTAAAACGAGCAGAATACATAGTGACGATAGATACCGGTACATTACATTATCGCCGAGCAGAATTCATGTAGAGGAACAGCATCTCCTCTACAAGCGTTGTATTCCATACGGGCCTCTGACATCAAGGCGGCTACTATGTCAGCAGTTCATGCGACATTTTCCGTATCATCGTCAATGATCGTCCAAGAGCAAAGTAGTGCCATCGAGTAGTCATCGATGTGTGCTAAGTGGACCGCCTCTTTAATTCTAGTAGAATCTCCTAAGGCGAACACATGTCCACCTTGGATAACTCTCCATGTCGGAATGAAGTATTATGAAACAGGCAAGCTGCCAACTGAAAGCGCGTGGGGATTGAACTCCCTATACGTCATGCACCTCCCTATCTCGGAAGCAGGACGGGGCTTTCCGCGCTAAGCCGGACAAGTGTTTTCCGTTTTAGCGCCGCGCAGCAACTGTGGCTATGAGCGGCGTACAGACGTGGACAGATGGAGCGAGGACAGCAGGAAGGAGTGGGAGACAGGGGGGTTAGTATGCGTCCTGGGCCGACTTCAGCGGGAACTGTGCCGACATTAGTCTGGAAAGTCTTCGGAAAACCCAGGGAAAACCTCAGACAGCACAGCCGGTGACAGGATTCGATCAGCGATCATCCTAACCACTATGCCACGGGAGCTGGTAGGACAAAGTGTGCCCTTGATCTTCTCAGCCGGCGAAAAGTGCGGACAAGCATGAACGACAACACACCAAGCTCCTACTACCAAGTCGTCACCAATGATTTTACTTTTCAGCATTCTTGCTTAAACCCATGGAAGAATGAAAGAGAGGAGGAGCGCCCTACTACTCTGAGAAGTGAAGCAGAGACTGGGGGCCAGTCCAGTGACATCACCGCTCGCTTTCCGGTTTCGGTTACATACATCTTTATGGGAGCCCCCAACGCATAGTTTCGGAATACTTGGAGAGGTGTGGTGGTAGCGCGCCGAAGTGTCCCCCAAAGTTGCGTGCGCAAAGCGACCTCATTGGGCTATTCAGGGAAACATGACCGTCGCGCTCCTGCAAAGAAGCTACACCTGATCTCCTATCCTCACGTAACTTGCCCCACGGTTGTCTCTTCTCTGGACGAGCCCTTGGGGCGCCTCCCTTTTCTTCTTTCTTTCATGCTTAAACCTAACATTGGAAAGGAGAGAAGGAGGTTAGTATATACACACGCACATATACGCAGTCAAACAGGTTTAACAGTTAACAGGTCAAACAGCTAACAAGGAACACTCAAAACTCGGAAAACCTAATTCCAACAACGACACGGATGCCGGACCCATTAACACGACACACGCAGCAGCCGAACAAATAATTTCCAGCACCACAACCACAACTCTCCGCAACATCGCTGAGTCACCCCGAGAAAACGCTGACGCAAGCACCGTAATAGATATATAACGCTCACTAACCAGCGACGAACTACAAGTCCTCTCTAGGGGGTTAACATTCTGCCCTACACTCAATTCTGTTAACGAATACGAAATCCACAAAGACATATCAGACGTTGCGAGACGGCTACGCCTTAGAGAATTCTTCGCTCATACAACACAAGAAAACAACAACGACCTCCGACTACCATCAACCTGGACACCAAATCACGGCCGAGAACCCCCATTAGACCTGTACATTAAACAAGTAAGCAACGACATCCTTCGCGGTATTTCCCAAAGCTCGCGTGGTCACAACCTCACTAAAACACAGCGTGACATCATCAAAGCGCTAGCTGACGGAGATGATATCATTATCAAGCCCGAGGATAAGGGTGGGAGTATCGTCATCTGGCCCACAGATAAATATATTTCTGAAGCTCATAGGCAACTCAACAATACGCAACACTACCTCAAACTGGACCATGACCCAACAAAGGAGTACACGGCGCTAATAACCCATACCATACAGGATCTCCACGAACGAAAGCTCATCACACGTGATGACCTCAGATACCTCACCCCATCAAACGCAGGCGCAGGTCGTTTCTATATACTGCCCAAAATCCACAAGGTACACGCCAACGAGCTCTATACGGCTGACATCCCCGGCAGGCCAATTGTATCCAATAACAACACACCAACAGAAAGACTCTCGAAATTCCTGGACCACTATTTAAACCATATTCCGACAACACTGCCATCGCATGTACAAGACACACCCCACCTCCTCAGAATAATCAGAGATATAAACAACACTCGTACATTTGGTAGGGACACAATACTAGCCACGCTGGATGTGACATCACTGTATACTAACATCCCACACAATGACGGAATCACAGCCCTCTGCAATACCCTTTCTATAACAAACACCAGAAAGGACACGGAAACCATACTCGCTCTAATGGACTTGGTCCTTGAACTGAACTACTTCGAGTTCAATGGCGAACACTACCTACAAGTACACGGTACAAGTATGGGCACACCTGTTGCACCCACATACGCAAATATCTTCATGGGGTTCTTAGAAAACAAAGTTCTCAGCGCCCTCTCATTGAAACCCACGGTGTACCTTCGATACATCGATGATATACTGATAATATGGGAACACGGGGAACATGAATTTCAAAAGTTCATAGATCTACTGAACACCGCGCATAGCAACATAAAGTTCACATCACAACAGTCAACTCACTTAATTAACTTCCTCGACACCACAATATCACTAGACAACGGCAACCTCATCACAACCCTGTACAAAAAGCCAACTGACAAACAACAATACCTTCACTTCAAGAGTCACCACCCGCGTCACTGTAAGGTTGGAATTCCTAATGGGCAGAGTGTAAGACTACGCAGAATTTGTTCAAACGACACAGATTACGCTGAGAAGCTTGACGAACTCTGCAGTACACTTGCCCAAAGGGACTATCCAGACTCTCTCCTAACCGAATTCCGTCGCAAGGCACTCACACTCGATCGAGACGAGGTTCTGGAAAACCGAAAAAATCCTGACGCGTGCCAAATAAGCTTCATCACAAGATATTCCAACGCACTTCCAAACATCAAAGCCATTCTACAGAAGCACGAGCCCCTCCTCCAAAGCAGTGACCGACTTAGCAATATATTCACAAATCCCATACAGGTGACCATACCGACGCGTAAAAAACCTGGCAGACTCCTTGGTCAATGCCAAAATCAGCAAAACAAGCACCCCGTACACGGGAACACGACCCTGCAACCTCCCGCGCTGCAAAACATGCAAGCACGTTCAACACGCTAACTCCATCAAAAGCACTGCGAGCAATTACACCCACCCCGTTAACCACGCATTCACATGCACAAGCTCCAATGTCATATACTGCATCGAATGCGGCGACTGCTCTATGCAATACATTGGTGAAACCGGACAACAAATGAACAACCGCCTTACCGGACACAGAACCGACACGTCCAACAAACTCCCCAAAGCAGTCGCCGAACACTTTAACGTTCCTGGTCACAATTTTGACAACATTAAACTATATATTCTAGAAACCGGGTTTAGAGCCACACGTGACAGACGTGATAGGGAGTCTTATCTCATATACAAGTTCAACGCTCTTCACCCGTCCGGTATCAACAAATCACAAGGCACCCTAGAAACACTTCACAAATAAAATATGCTTTTCCCTTCTACCTCCATTATCATCTGTTATGTTCTGCATGGCCACTGCTTTCTACTTTCTTTATTGCATGCCAAACTTTGCATTACAAACATTACAAAAAAAAAAAACCCTTTGCTGGTTCTGGAATTTTCCCCACGGAACCACTAACCTCCTTATCTTTCGCTATGCTTGCCAATTCTTGCCTGTTGTCCCGTTTCGTCCACGTGTTCGTGAACCTTCCATTTTTCTGTAACCGGTCTGTAGCCTAGATCACTACGTTCACATAATCCCCTCCACACTCTAACAAAGCAGCCATTCACTCCGGCCGTAAAAGCCCGTACGGAACCTTTCTTCCCTCCGGGCTGTTGACACACAATTCGCATGAACCTTTAAACACGTCACACCTAGCTAACCCTTTAAATACCATGCCAATGATGAGGACGGTGCCCAGAAGAAGAACAGTCTCTGCTCGAAATATCGGCGGCTTCTGTCCTGAGGCAGCTCCCTTCCTACATTGTACCGGTTCGCTGGATTTCTACCCATCTAGGTTTAATGTAAAGTTCATTGTCCCAGAGTTCTTTCTGTGTTGCCGTTATCCAGGATTCACTGATGCATTGCTCGCGACCAGCCTGTGATATAAAGAGAGCTTCGAACACGTTCCCTCTCTATCCTATCCTTAAGATTTCAGTTTATTTTCGTTCTAAACTCAGGAACGCAACCATAACGTTTGACATGCATTCCTTAATTAGCTGTGACGCTCCCAGCAACGGTAACGTTGCGTTCTCCCAATAGTTCATTAATGCAGCGGCCAGATTAGCCTATATATAAACCGTATTACAGCACAAAGGTATTTCATAAGGGATGCCCAGTTGGCGTTTCACATTGGGGGTTCACCAGCTCCCGTGGCATAGTGGTTAGGGTGGCCGCTTTCCACGCCGAGACTGGGAGGTGGCACCGGTTCGAATCCTGTCACCGGCTGCGCTGTCTGAAGTTTTCCCTGGGGTTTCCGAAGACTTTCCAGACGAATGTCGGCACAGCTCCCCTTGAAGTCGGCCGAGGACGCATACTAACCCCTCTGTCACCCACTACTTCCTGCTGTCCTCCCTCCATCTGTACGCTGCTCATAGCCACAGTTGCTTCGCGGTGCCAACACAAAAAAAAACATTGGGGACTCCTATGTTTTGTGCTGAAGCTTGGTTTAGGCCTGCCGTGTATTAGTGGCACTAAAGAAGAGGGGTTCCTCAGGATGCAGTCGACTACAGGTATTCCAAACCGACACTCGCCAAACGAAGGAGCGCCGACCAGCCCATATTGTCGTCCATTCTCGCAATATTAGCTTTCCATTTTGAGCTCGCAAGGCCTAACATGGGTCAGCCTCTTTATGTCCTCCACCTTTTTCTCTACGAGATAACACTTTCTTTTGAAGTGTAACTGTCCCATCAGTCTTGGTCGTTGCCCTGTTTTGCCATTACCACTTGTCCACTGCGTCAAAGCCCTCGAGAAAGTGTCAGCTGTAACCTGGGTTGTCAAGATTGCTGAATTGCGGCTTCGGGAAACAGAAGAGAACTGGAGAAGAAGGGGGTACATATGTAGAGGAGGTGGTGTCCCTCTACATGAGCCCTGACCAGCGATGATGGTATGCCACGGTGACGCGATGACTGTGGCCTGTCTCCATGGCCGCACCGGTGGAACTCAGGCAGGTGCTCCAGGCGCGTGGCCATCTTCGTCGTTGTCCTCCGGCCGCTACATCGCTTCCCCCCGCAGACGCGGAGCGGCGATAAAGCAGATGATGTCCGCGACTTCACTGGAGGAGGGCAGCAAGGGCGACCGTGGTTAGCATGCATGGTTGAACAGGATGACGGCACGGCAGACTGTGGCGAAGCATCACAGCTGATGAGTAATCAGATTCAGTAGCCCGAGGAGAGCGAGGAAAAGAGTGAGGAGCTGGGGAAGTGGAAGTCCTGGGATGCCGCTATAGGCACGGGAGCTGAAGCTCTGACAGTCCCAGAGGAGGAGAGGGTGAGGCTGTGGGAGCCGTTGAGATATGCCGAAACGCCGGCAGAAGCGTGCCGTGGCGTCGGCTGCTGCGACTGCCGGGACCGGCAGGTGAGCGCGAGGCTCGAGTGTCGCGGTCGGCAGTGAAGGAACGCCAGGGTGCGGTGAACATCGGGCAGATGTGATGGTTGATGAAGCTGTGAGGCGCGTGTGTGCCGGCTGCTCGTGCTTTGTAGGAGGGAATCAGTAGGTCGGTATGCAGCAGTCCACTTGCTGAGCCCAGGAGGCATTCGGGAACGAGAAGAGGATGTTGAGGACGGGTGAGAGTCGTGGCAGTGGATCTGGACAGATGCGGTTGAGGATACGTGGAGGGCATGAGGCTCGATCGGTTTCCGTATCACAGAGCTACCATACCGGTCCATTGTAGCGTTGGACAGGAAATGGAGGGCTTCCAGGCTGCGCGGTAGCGAGCCGTCGGTGCTGGACTTGCGGGAAGGTTGCTAAATTTCGGATCGTAAAAGGGCCGAATTACACCGAACAAAGTGTTCGTTGTTCGAGTCACCAAATGTAGAGGAGGTGGTGTCCCTCTACATGAGCACCGACCGGCGATGATGGTATGCCACGGAGGGGCGATGACGGTGGCCTATCTCCATGGCCACGCCGGTGGAACTGAGGCAGGTGCCCCAGGCGCATGGCCATCTTCGTCGTTGTCCACCGGCCGCTACACATAGACAAGAACTAGTCGAGGCAGACTACAAACTTGGTCAACACAAACACATAAGCATTCATCTATAGCGAGCAAGAATGATTCCTGTGCTTGCACGGGAGCGCTTGGTCGCTGTCGTGGGACACGGTGACGTAAGATTGTTTTCGTGGATATGCCTTGCGGAAGGATTTTTTGCGGCTTCCGAACGCTGTTCAATTTCGAGCTGTTTAGAGTAGAGCTCTGCACGGACCTGTTTACCGGAGCCCCCTGGCCCGTTCCCGAAGCCTCAGGGTCCTATACCCAAAATGCACTATCACACACTATCTGGATCGGTCCGCGATCCTGGTCGGCGCAATCCCGCTGGGCACGCGGCACCGTCCACACTTCACGTTCGTGATCCAGGTTTTCGTTTGCGGCCGTCTGCATGGCGGAAGCTTTGCATAATACCCACTGATGTTTCAAATTAGATAAAGATATTGAGCAAGGATGTCTACTTGAAAGCAATTCACATTAATACAAGTGCGATTTCATCAATTTCGGCGTTTTCTATGTGCGAGTATGGTGAGCTAGAATGAATGGTGCGCTGAACGGCGACTGAAACCGGGTCATGACGACGGGCCTGCCGATAGGTGGCTGCCAAGGGCTCGGTTCGCTGCCACTTCTCGCGCCCTCACGGCCACGTGACCCCATGTGCACAGAGCACCTGGGAACGCGTGGGAGTTCCGCGATGGGCGAAATTGAAGCAATACACCGCAGATACGGTGAAAAATAAAAATAAAATGTGGGTGTGCTGATACGTCACGCTTCGCAGATATGATTACGACTGACGGACGAGTTCCGCGTTTTGGAATGTTGTGGTAAAGGCAGTGTCGCAATGCGTTCCAAGGAAAGGTCACTCGGCTATCTCTCGTTTTGGGACACTGTAGAAGGTTGCTAGAACTTTGGCTGCAGGACATTTTTACACCCCGTTATTGTAGAACCCAACATAATTGCGGTTGACACATGATACACTAACGATTTATGTATAAATGTTTGAGCGTGAAAGACTGGCCATCGTAATACGCGCCTGAAAGACACACAAATCCATGCCATGCCATATTCATGCAGGAATTTTGTTTCAGAAAGCCGTTTTCGAAAACAGCGGCGTGTACTAACACGTGCAGATAATTTGGAAAATGAATCAGGCCCTAAAGCCAATTCTTGACACCAAATTATGCCAGTTAAAGAACATCTCCTTATTTGCCTCATAACATGTAATAGCGTCGTTGGTCAAGTAAGAGTCGCGGTGTATGAGTCGTGAACATGTCACTAGAGGTAGTGGAACGTGAGATCCTGTTTAGACAGAAACAGAAAGTCGCATCCGGTAGGAGCACTCGGTCTCTTTTATATCCTCGCCGTACAAGCAAACGCTTTTGCTTACTATTTCAGAACAGGGTTTATACACTGTGTCACTGCTCTCCTCCGCCTTTCCCCGCTTCTCGCGATGCCACAAACTTTCTATTGAAGAGTATGAACACCAATACACAAAACTTTGCTGAAACTTTATTTGACAGAATCAGAGTGAATCAGCTGGGCTAGAAAGCATCGTAACGACGGGGAAAAAGAAAAACTCCTGCCAGCAGAAGAGACTCTGCCTGCTGGCTGAGGTGAGCGTTTCTCAAAACGGGGGCCCATTTTCAACGCAGCATCTCTTAGTGCTCGCTCCATGCTGATCAGTGACGTGTACTTTGTTTTCATCGACGCTACCGCAAAGAATCCAAGTTCGCAAAGTGCATCACTACGAAGAAGAAGAAAAATGCAGATAATATTCGTGACTTTAGTGCTCAGGACCAGGTACCCTCCTATCAAAGCCGTCCAAATTTTGGAAGGCGGCTTCAGCAGAAATAGCAGCCCCAAACGGGTTCAAATCGAAGCCACATCGCGAAAGCTGCTGAACCTGCGGTGATCCTCCTGGGTCTGGTGGTCACTATGTGTTAGAATATGAGGTGCCGTTTTATGCTGGCATACCATGTCGAGACTAGGAGGTGACCCGGGTTAGGATCCGGGCGCGGGCTGTGCTGTCTGGGGCTGGGCTTTCCTCAAGCAATTTTAGACAAAATATCAGCACAGCTGCCTATGAGGTAGGTCCAGGACCATCTGCACTGTTCTGTTTCTTAGCCGGCGCGGTGCGAACCTCTAAATTACACGGGAAGGACATGTGACTCGAAACAGTAGAGTACCTCGAACCCGTACAAAAAACATTCGGTAAGGCGCCCAGCGAGCGTCAGCGTATCCATGTAAACATTCGCAAGTGGCCGGGTTCCACGGGTGCGACCAAGCTCTCCCATGCACTGGATAGGCCGGTAATCACACCAGTCATTCTTGCTCACCAAAGTGTGGGCAACTATCATCGGTGGTATCTTGCCAGCACGGAACCAGCGGTGCGAGTAGCGAGAAGGCGGTTGTGAAAGGAAGCCCCTGCGCCTGCGCCAACCCTCCTTGACGTGTGCAACCATGTTCGCGAACGCGGGACAGCAGTGGTGAGCAGTATCGCAGATACATGTATCTTCAATACAATCTTTCGATACATTTTGTGCATCGGTATTAGGTATCGCGTGCCAAAAATGAGAGTATCGGAGTATCGGTATCGAAAATACATTTTTAGTGTATCGTGTATTTTAACGATACTCAATACTAAAAAAAGACGCAAATATTGAGGCTGTTGTGAGACTTAGGGTGGGCGGCGCTCGCTCAGCCGGTAGTACAAGCCAGGCCGCAGCGGCGTATACATCTCGACTATAAATTCGTTCGAAGCTTACGTCCGCGCGCGCGCTCCATCGTCAAGGTCGCCCGGAGAGGGGGCCCTGGACCCTGCCCTGGGACGCGCTCGTGGGCGCGCGCGGCTTCTAGTTGATTCCAGAAGAATCTCTTCCGTCTCTTTCTACGGCGGGCGCGCCGAAAACGCCTTACACAGGACCAACCTCACGGCTTCTGGAACTGCGCTGCCCGATGTCCCCCTCCTCAGTGCGCAAGAGCACGTCCACTTGACTTGAACTGTGGATTCCGCGTCTGCCATGCGGAAGGAATAACCGCTGGCTTAGCCTGAGCACTGTAACCCGTTCTACAGCTCACAATTCACAACGGCCAACTAAGAAAATCAGGTCAGAGGCAGAGTCAGAGGCTACCGGGTAAGTACTGCAGTACCAAACGATAAAAGCAGCAGAAAAAAGTTTCGGGTTTATTCGTATGGTATAGTCAAGTGCTCACAGACCGGTACGCACGAAGAACAGGCTTATTTGACAGGCTTAATTAACAATTTTTTGCTAGGCTGCTTATTGATGCGATTGTTTCGACGTACCCATGGCTTCAGTCTAAAGTTCTAACAAGACTAGCTGCTTAGACAGTGCAGCTTCATTAAATCCGTGCGGTCGGATACGTTCAAGACCTGTCAGAAAAAGTGCGCTATAAAAATACACTAAAGGCTCTAGAAATAACGAATAAATGTTTTTACTTCTCTAATCATATTACCAGCTTTATTATATTGTTATTTCAGTGATGTAAACTTCGCGAATCATAACACCAGCTTTATTATATTGTGATTTCAGTAATATAAATTTCGCTAATCATAACACCAGCCGTATTATATTCGAGATTTCAGTTATCTATCGAAGTATCGACGATACAGTACCGAGTATCTGTATCGAAAATCAATTTCGGTTCTGTATCTTGTATCGGTATCGGAAATACAATTTTTGAGGGTATCGAGTATCGGCATCGAAGATACTTCTTTGAAGCATCTTGCCCAGCCCTGCAGGACAGCTGTCTGCGTTGTTGATATCTGTTGCCAAGACTCGCTTTGCCCGCACCTGAGGGCGATCACATTCGCTGGCTAATCACGATTGCGCGCGATGTGGATCCTGCATCAGCGCGTTTTAGGCATTACCCGACACTAGCACGACCGACGCTCCGGAGGCTTACCCGACCGGACGCCGTCCCGGTTGCTGAAAACTCAGCACGGCCGAAACCGGGCATCCCGCTCCGTAGGCAGATTTGTAATCCGATCCGTCCAACAGGTTCAGTCCATAAGGTATAGGGACTGATAATCCTATGTAAACCACACACACATGCCTGGAACGCGCAAGCGCAGTCTTTGATGCGGTCTGTGCTTGCAGCAGGGATGGGCATAAATATATTTCTATGTAAATATAAATACAAAATGCTTTTCACTGTGAGATTCAAATAGCAAATATAAGTAAAGTTTTCAAATACCATAACCATAAATACTGTGAGAAAGATGTCATCTGGAATCACAGAAATAATGATGATCATAACAACCGATTAACAAGGAACAATAGCATTCATTTGTTCCAGTTAGATTTTCCAGTTTGTTCGCATTCTCATTCCAAACCCGTAAAGTAGGGCATCGTGGCCTCGCTCATCCGTTCCGCGTTAAATAAGTCTTGCTGCCATTTTGTTTCAGATAGTCTTCGCCATCAGGGTTACCGCTTAACAAAAGCGGGGTTTGTTCCAGCTTTGTTGCAGTCAAAGTTACTAGAGTGTTTTCTGGGCATAGGTGATGTAAAACCTTGTCGTTCTGAACAGCCTTCTGCACGAGTTTTCATTCCATATTTTCATTATGTGTCTCATAACATCCTAGCCACTGCAAAGAGGTTCAATGTTCAAGTTGTTTTTTTTTAAATGTTGCGCGTTTAAGCTCTCTAACGCCCTTTCATTCTGATAAGTCAGTTTGCCGTATTTCTCACAAGACCCGCTTTGTTGAGTGTGCCGTAGGCGTTGTGTATTATATTCCGTTTGCTTGTGGTTTTTGCTACGTAGGACAGTCTGGTAGGTGCTTAAACATTAGATTCTTAGAGCATAAAAGGAATGCAGACAGCCTTTCAGGAAATTCTGAATTTGTCGAACACTTGAGAGATTGTCACAATTGTTTCCCGCTTTTCCAAGAGACCATTGTATTGAAAAAGGTGCGTGACCCGCTCGGGCGACTCTTAGCTGAGTACAAAGAGATTAAGTCACGAGGCAATTGCGTTAGTGTTCCCTCTGTTTCCCCCTTTCCACCCAACAGGAGGTTATTGGGAGTGTAGGCTGTCATTAAATGGGTTGCTGTGTCTCAGAACGTGTCGTGTTGTTTTTTTTCTGTTCCGTGTCTCCGGTTTTTATAATCGTTTTGTTCCAATTTGTCAGATTATTATGGCGATTGCATCTTCATGCATCTTCCGTTCGGCCGACACTTCTCCACAGGTGCTGATAATGCAAGGCTTGCATTAAATTTGACGAAGATTTTTCGTACAAGAAGAGAGTCCCGAAAGTTCGCCGCAACAACAGTGAAATATTCGCCATTTAAAAGGGTTTTTCGCATGTGAGTGCTTTCGAAAACTCAGCGTAACTGCACAGTTCTCTAAGCTCTACTTTGCCCTTCTTATAAAAGGGTCAAATGTAAGGAAATTAGGTATGAGTAAGTATTTACAAAAATAAATACACAAAACTGGCATTTTAGTATAATTATCAATACATTTTTTCAAGTCTGTATTTCAATACAAGATATAAATACATGTATTGATATTTAACTGCTATTTTAATTATAATGTATTTAAGTACAACCCATCCCTGGCTTGCAGCAACACGTTGGAGGCTAGTCTACCTGCGGTGCATGCCGCGGGGAGCGCGTGATCGAGAACATGGCAAAGTCGAGGATAACGGGAAGCCTACACTCTTAAAAATGAACTTCACCGCATAGCACGCTCCTAGCCAACCATCATCTCGAATGATATCGTTATCTGCCCTGATTTGTTGAAAACGGGAGGCGTACGCCTTTTTGTGATACTTATGCTGTTCATAATTGTCACAAAAAAGACGTACGCCTCCTGTTTTCAACAAATCACGGCAGATAACGATATCATTCGAGATTATGGTTGGCTAGGAGCGTGCTATGCGGCGAAGTTCATTTTTAAGAGTGTATGTTGTGACGTTTTAGCAGAAAGACGGAGGAAGGGCACAGTCTCTCATAGTTGCTTTGTTTTGACACGGAATGTGGACGATTAAAGAATGTGAATTTATCACCAGCAATGGGGTTGCTTTGTTTTGACACGGAATGTTGACGACTAAAGAATGTGAATTTATCACCAGCAATGGGGTATCGCCCCTGGCGACGAATCTCCCCAATCATCAGTATTAAATGAAGTTGTTGTTGCAGTTGAAAAATAATGTGAAAGAACGGTTCACAAAACCTCGGCCGGGCACAGGCCCGAGAACTCTCGAACTGAGCCCGAAGTCAAACCGGATCTGTGGGCCGATTTCGGCGCGCAGCTCGAGTCGGGCTCGAGGTGAGGGGTCGGTCATCCCGGCCCTTTGCGGCGTTCCAGTTGAGAGTCACATCATAATCCCATTCTTGTCGCACGCTATTTAAAAAAAAAAATGAAATCCATGTAAGCAATGGACGAAGTGAGTTTCGGAAAGTCGCTCATGTATACTGCATGTGTACAACTACCCTGTAAGTACCAGTGTCGAGTACCTGTGCAATGGAAAAACGTCGCTAAAGACTGAAGTAACTGCGACAACATGAACTCCGCAGTAAACTAAACATTACAGCGTCTTTCTTCCGTGAATATTCAGCAGTCGCAACTCGTGAAGCTGCGGGCAGTCAAAACACATAATTAGTGCTCGACACTGTAAAGGAAAGCAAATACTATATATACTAGGGAAAGTATGGGCACTGCCATCTTCGGTGCTGTCATCTACGGTGAAATTACATTCTACCTTAACAGTATGTCACCGTTCATTGCCTCTAGTGTTCGCGACACATACAAGGTACGCCGCCACATTTGCGTGGCATACGACACGATTACATGCTACGAGGTAAATGAGGTGACTAGGGATAACATACGACGGCGAAGCACCTCTTTCATCGCTTATTCATAGCTTATATACACAAGAAGACGTTCTCCACCTTGCGTGCTACGGTGCCAAACGATCAGTTGAGGCAGCCCCTTGTCAATTTCAAATGGTCTGAATGTATTAATTCCTATTGGACTTTTCGGACATGGCGGCTAAAAAAAATCTCCAACAAAACCGCAAGAATTGCTGTCAATTTATCGTAGCATATATCACGACGGTCAATCCTTCCCATTGAATAATTTATACATCATGTGTCAGTGTATCACTCCACTATGCGTTAAAGTGTGGTTCGGGTGTACAATAAGATACAAACGTGACTAAATAGTTCAAATTCCTGCAGGCAAAATTTCGACAACATTCTACAATGTCCCCCAAACTGTAGATAAGTCGAGTGATCGTTTCTTGGTTTTCACTGAGGCGCTGGTCTCTACCACGCCTTTCATAACATGTAACTCGCACGTCGGTCATAAGCATATCTGCGGAGAGTGACGTTTTAGCACGCCCACAGCTTCCTTTTCCCGCGTATCCGTTGAGGATTTTTGAGGTTTTGAGGTTTTTGAGGTTTTGCCCATCGCGAGTGCTCCCTGGTGCCCATTGCATATGGGGCCACGTGGCCACGAGGGCGCGGGAAGCGACAGCGAGCAGAGCCCTTAGGCTTGACCCTATTGCCGGCGAGACTCTCACTAGGGGCACTACTGTGCCACCTCTTGGTGTGGATCCTCGCTTCGGTCGTTTCTGTTGCTTACAGTAAAAACTAGAGATGGAACGGATCCAGAATTTTCCGAATTCGAATCCGAATCCCAGTGAGGTTCTGCGGATCAAGGAGTCTTGCGAATATGGAATCTTTCCAATCCTCTCTAAAAAATAAAAAAAGTAAAACTAAAAAGGGTTTAAAAAGCCGGGGAGGGGGTGGGGGGCAACACTTCTACTGAAAAGTGTTTTTAAGCAGAATTTGATATCTTTGTTTAACGAAAAACAAATTATTAAATTAAATAATAGTTCACTTTCAGGAGTAAACATACCAACATACTTCTTAACTGTAATATATTTAATATGTTATTCATCGGCTACAGGAAATACATAAACTCTCGAGTTTGAATTCTTTCCGTAAAACTAGTAAAGAATTAACAGCAAAATCATGCTACCCTTAAACTTGTAACGTAAGGGTTTCTGTCTGAACCCTTTCAGTTCAGAGCAAAGTAAACAACCTAACCTGCAAGAGAACAGACGCCGGCCAATCAGGCTTTCGGCGGCCTCCGGAGGCGCCAATTTTAAAAAGGAAGAAACAAACATGGTTGGTGCGTTCGAAAGATTCGATTCGCCGTTTTGGGCGCTGCCATTCGGATTCCCGAATCTTGAATCCCTGCCTAGGATTCAAGGATTCACGGATTCGTTTCGCCCATCCCTAGTAAAAATTGTCGTATTGGAACGAAAATGCGACTTACTTGGAATACATATGTCGTTTTCGTCATGCACTACCAGCAAATATCAGCGCTGGACCGTCTCTTGCACGTGCAATGCCTTGATGAGGAATACCATGTGTGTATTCGCGTTTTGCATGACCTGTAGGTGGCGCATCTAAACTACAACATGGCGGACGTATCCAGGTTGTCGCTTGGTTTCGATTTTGAGATGTCTGAACTACGATGTTGATTCTCGATGCGTTGACGGCGAATGAGTATTAAACGCTGTTCATACACTTCTGGCAGGCGTGGCAGAGTTGTCCAGAGAGGAGGCTATTGTTGTCGCGTATTATTTGCGAAGTTCCGGCATGTTTGATCAACCACACTTCGTGAAGGTGGAAATCACGTTTACCGGTTAGGAGGCCAAAATATCAAGCAGCGATTGTCCTGCGCTGGAGGAATCTCAGAGACATGCAAGCACACGACAGCTGTGCTGATGCTCTCCTACAGATAAGATATTCTAAGTGTGTAGCGCGCGTAAGAATGTAGTTTATAATTTACAGGGTAATGTTGCGACACCCGTGTGTCACTGGTGCGCATGTTGTTGAGAAACCTTAAAGACGCGTCTCATTCTTTGTGCCTTCTTTCCAAGTGATTTGACGCGCTGATTCAAATGCACAGTTACAAAACGGACCTGGTATGCGTTTTTGCGATATTCCTTACATTTGTTACACATAACGGCGACTCAAGTTTGAAATAAACTTATGTTTTGCCTAGACTAGGTTCTGTTTCGCTTCCTGACGTGAGCTGCACAGAAACGGCTTCAGAAGAAAAAAAAACGAAAAATGAAAACTTTCATCAGATACGTTGGCAGTACCGCTCCAACAGCTCTGCTACGCATACCCACGGAAAAGCACAATTCCCATATCCGGCCCCACTCCTGGGAACGAGGCCAACCGGAATTCGCGCGTACGCTAGCAATGAATTACGCAGCTATTTGTAAATTTCCGAGTGAGGTTTGGTTGGGTAAGCTAAGAGACGGCGAAGCCGTTGGATAGATCGGTGCGCCATGGCAGAAGCCTTGCGGCAGGCGAGACGACCGTTGCTACACCAGCTGCGCTTCCATCTAAGCCTCGTTCCCAGCGGTAGATCTGAGCGTGTCGAATGTAGTATATGTGCCTAGCTCCACATACCCAAGCATTGCAGATGTAACAGGTTTGCCGATTTTGAGTCGCTCAATCCATATCTTCCAAGGACGCGTCAAGTTGGCAGTATTTCATGTGTGGAAAGAACAAAAAGCAGAAATACAAACTGCTGTCCCATCGGCGCGCGGAGTCGCATTGTGGCGCATAACCAAAGTCGTTTGGTTTCGTTTGCTGGTCGTTGGCTCCACTGCTTCTTTCATCCATGATTGGAACAGCAAAACACACGTGCAGTTCAGCGACCCATGCGAAGAGCAGCAACTTCTCCGTAAGTCAACGCGGTAACACGGCGGGGTCGACCGTGTGAACCTGGATCGGCTATTTCAGTGTTTGGCCTCTGCGCGGCGTCGCTTTCATGAAAACCGCGAATACTGCCCACGTGCATCCCCACGACACGGTTCGCTCAGTGAGCACCAGGCGGCGACACCCAAACTTCTCGGCTCGAATACTGCAGCCGCCGTTCAGCACACCATTCGTTCTACCTTGTCATAATTCAATGCAAAAGAATCATTGAACTCAAATAACAGTTGCATCCTTGACCAGAAATCATGAGGTTCTAAGTTCGAGCCCGTGCGCCAGCACCTTTTTCCTGATTGATTGATTGATTAATTGATTGATTATTTAAAGAAAACCAGGAAGAAATTGAACTTCTCCTGACTAGTTCTGCCACTCCTAAAACAAAACAAAACAAACAAAAGTACATTCTCCATCCCCAACAATTAGTGTGTTAGTCCACTAGGTGCAAGTGAATAAATATCACTAGAACATGCAGAGAAACAGATACACACTAATGCAAAGGTACACAGTAATACACAAAGTGTTCTTCAGCAAAATGCATGCCGGTCACTTCCACAGGTATCAGACTGAGATTTGGCAGTGTCTAGGTTCAACATGCAATGGAAAAGACGGTCCGATGGAAGGTTCCCAATGTGCAAAATGTTTCCGTTTGACGTGAACTTCTGAAACAAATTCAGTAAACGCACAAGCCCTGACAACATGAAGCGCACTACATTCGTTACACCCCTGTCGAAAGGGCAATCTTCAATGAACTAGAGCCCTTTATTGGGACACTTTGACTATTGAGAGGGGCCTGTTTCGGAGCCCGTCATCTTGTGACACATGACGGGCGGCAGGCCGAAGCGGACGGGGCAAAGCAGCCATTTTCGAGCTTTCATTCCGCCATTTTGATGCGGAGACACCGCCTTGAAATCTCTCCCGACGCGACTTGCCTTATATTCCGGCCAAGTGGGCGGAGCGGTGACTTGTCTCGCGTCATATCCTAGTCCCTATCTACGAACGACAAAAGACCGAAGAATGGTCGAACTCTCCCCACAAACGGTTCGGCGTGAAACGTGCGCGTGGCGCAACCAAGCGCTCAACGGGTCAACTACTTAAAATGTATTGAATCCAACCATGAACGAAGGAAACCCAAGGAGCGGCCCCTCCGGCAGTTTTCTATCGGGACGAGCGCAGCCGGCTTCGCAATGCATTCTGGGATGCTCCTGTTTACCACGTGACCGCTCAAGTGACCCTCCAAACAGCACGGCGCCACCAGAGCAGGTGACGCGATTTGTAGTTGTGTCACAGTTCAGGTGGCAGTATTACGTTGAACGGGTTACCGTGAACAGGTGCTTGCACGTTATTTCTGTGTGTGGTGATGTTTACTTTTCTATTAGAAGATCGCTCACAGTGTGCAGAACGCAAAAGGAGCATGCGGGACCGGATACAGCGCGTGTGGCAACGGTGACTTCCAATGTATGTACGTTTCTTGGTTGAAGAATGCCGTACTCAGAACACCATTAATCAGATTTGTATAACAACAGAGGATATGAAATGAATCTGCGGCACAGTGTCAGGCGCAAAACGGACGGTTCATAATGACTGGAACACACAGGCGAATAAACAACTGACCGTGTACTTACGAACAAAACCGCGGAACTTACGAACAAGCCGCAGCCGGGACAGGAATGCATTATTATACATCGGTTCTATGATGGTACACACATTTTCACAGTAAATGATTTCCGGAAAGCAAAATCACACGGAGAGAAGCGCAAGAAACACAGCCTTGCAAAACCGAAACTTGAGAGGGGATCACGTGGTGGACAGGACGTAATGGCGATTTTCACCTCTAGAGGGTGGCTACGCTAGTCTGGACGGAAGAGCCGCTCCTTGTGTTTCCTTCCTCCATGGATCCAACACTCTTCGTGAAGTTCGCACACAACACGTTTGGTGGCGCTAGACATGCGTTCAACAGCCACTCGTCTCAATGATAATTGAAGACTGCCCCTGAGACAAGAGTACCACCTCGAACACTTCCACAACTACCACACGCTTTGGTTGTACCGCGTGTGCTCCACAAGGCGGAGGTCTCATGGCATGCACAAAACGGGCCTTGTATCTTTGAGGTGCTCAAGGTGGGGCTCGGCTCGTCTGCAGTACGCAGATATATCACATGCAATAGGGCTACCGACTTGTTATTATTATTATTATTATTTTTTGCAACGACTGAATGAGTGCACGTACCTGTTTCTCTGCAAGAGTGACCTTCACCTCGCGGAGCTGCTTGTTTGTCTCTTCCTCTTTCGTTTCAGCTACGAACAGCATTAGCTCCTTAACTTCGGAACTATTCGCGTCTATCTCCTTATAGATTTCAACTTCGTATCCTCGCTGAGCAGCAACACCAAAACTGCCAAGGATCAGAACGACAAACAGCGACCCGAGTGCCATGGCACCTGAACTGACGGGCAACGGGTTGACGATGTTTATAAACTTCGGCTCCATATCACATAGTGACATCTAATAATGTTAAGTAGACAGGTTCTGGTATGTCTTTGCAAGCGCCGTAGAAGCCAACAGGGTTCGAGTGATTTGTGAGGTATTTAGACCTGGCACAAAAACAAGTGCTATGAGTTATCGGTGCGAGATTACGGCTTTCACGGGCGCTCCATTCCGAAGTGTCATACATAGTGTTTCTGACATACTTCTTGTTAAGTAAAGGTAATCAATATTGGAGCGTGATATTAACGAGCAATATTTGCGACGTATGAGCAGGTAGGAGGAATTTATGCAGGTTCTAATGTGCTTACAAGTGCTTGCTCTACATCTTGTTACTGCGACGAAGTATCGACCATTAACGGAGCGGCATGAACCAAAAGAGTACGTACAGCATTTGGAGCAACAGCAGTTTTATTTTAATTATAGTCATTGAGGAGTTTCATCGACGAGGGCGACACTCTGCCCCTTTACTAGCTGTAATGTGTCACTAGTCGTCAGAGGATGGAACGATGGTCTGCTCTCAGCAGTGCTATACCCTGATGGCAATTGATGTTCTGAGGCTGGGACACATAGAAAGGGCAAATACATACAGCTGACTGACCTCTTCAGTAACTTCTTTCTCTCATCATTAAGTGCTATACCCCTTCGTCCCCTAGATGAAATACCTGATTCTGAGGCGTTATCAGCCTGTTCGTTCCCCACGGCACCGCAATGGGTTGGAACCCGTTGAAGAAGCAGCCTGTGCCCTGCTTCGTAGTCATGCTGATAAGGCATAACCACATCTGCCACTATTGGGGTACGAACGAGCTTCGCAACTTGCTGCTTCTGCACTTCAAGCAATTGAAAATTCCGGCATACGAGGCCCATCCGCACCCCTAGTCACAGATGTGTTAATGGCTTACCACACTATCTACGCCGCAGGCCACAGGCTAGTTCTCCAGTGGGTTCCAGCCCATTGTGGTGTCGTGGGGAACGAGCAGGCCGACAGCGCCGCAGAAGCAGCACTCTCGTATCGGAAACGGACCCGTATTGTTCTGCTGAGAGGAGACCGCCGTTCAATTCTGCGACGCCTAGTGACACCCCTGGCTTCCCACAAACGGACAACCGACATTCTTCCCCCCTCTATGTTGAGCAGAGTTGATCCAACGGTCGCTTTCCGCATGCCATGAAACACCTCTCGTCAAGATGCTGCATTAATCCACCGAATGCGCCTCGATGTGGCCTTTACAGCTCAGTGGCGTTACCGCTTGAGACAAGTTGACTCTCCCACCTGCTGCTACCGTGGTGCTCTTGAGGATCTGGAGCATATTCTTCTTCATTGCCCTCACTACTAACCTTCCCGAACCACACTCTCCGGGTCTCTTCGTCAGCTGGGCTCTTCCCTTTCTCCCTATCGAAATTGCTTGGTCTCTGAGCCAATCCAGCCCAGCAACGCTCTGCGCTCAAAGCTCTTCTGACATTTCTGGACACCATCGGACTTCGATCGTTATTGTGAAGGGGCTCGTTATTTTATTCCCCCCATTCCAACCAGCAATGGGGTAGAATACCGCCTGTGGCGATGAAACTCCCCACTCTCCAAGGTCAAAAATAAAGTTGTTGTTGTTGTGTTCTCAAAAGCTTGCAATGAACATGTTGAGTCGGTGAACACTGCCCATTCTCGCAGGCTCAAATCATCTATGTCAGCGGTGCCGAAGTGGCGGCCCGCGTGGCCGCAAAAAATCGTGCGTGGCCGGCGTGCCGAGCAAAAAATAATAGTAATTAAAAAAATTCGGCACAGGCTTCGTCAACGGTCGTGGCGCTATAAGTGGCTCTAGATTCGTGCAGTTCATCTGGCGTTGGCTATTCACAGAAAATTGTCGCCATTGACCTGTAACGGCCGATGACTCTTCAAATAAGAGACGAAAATGGCCTGTTGGCACATGACAACAGTGAAGACGACAAAAGTAACACAAGCGAGCCAGGGGACGTCGAACTTTCAACCATTGATCAATATCATGAAAGGTTGAAAGTTATATGTTCCCTGGATATCTCAGTGTTACTTTCGCCGTCTTCGTTGATTACTCTCTGAACCTGTCCCTGCGTCTGATTTTTAGTGATATAATTAATAGCAATAGTCAATAGTTAAAAGCGACAGGTGCATAGTCGCCCTAGTACATAGCAAAAAAAAAAAGTATTGCTGACCATGTGATTGAGCTAAGTAACGCGATTATATACGTTTTATGTCGTTTTAAGTTCTGTGTTGTGTCATCAATATCAGAAACAGGGTACTCCAAACCCGTGGTATGCTGCCCGCCTAGTTCCTTTACTACTTCGCCGCCTACTTCGACTTTACTAGCAATAACGTAACAGCGCATAGCTCCTGCTCAGTCCGTTTCTGCATTTCACTTCTTGACTTTGCTCACTTTCATCAGCTCATGCAACTGAATAATGTCCCTAACAAGGACGGTTACACGCTGGGCTTATGTTTTTCAAACTTCAGTACCTCTGTCGAGCGCTCTCTCTCGCCTATCGTTCCTATTGATGGTTATCAGCCCCCTCTGTCCATTGTACTCCCACACGTACGGGCCCATGTCACGTGTCCCCAGTCCTCGAGGTTGGCTCTCAATAGAGGAGACTATGTCGGCCTCTATCATCATCTTGATTCGTGTGATTTCTCGTCTGTACTTAGCTGTTCTGACCCCAACGACGCCGTATCCCGCTTTACCGACATTTTTGTTGACAGCATTACTAAGTATGTTCCGCAGTATACACCTCGTCGTTCAAAGTATCCACACTGGTTTTCCCCTGAATCGCGTCGCTATCTCAGTAAGAAAAAGTATTTTCACAGGAGGTATAAAAAACATGGGAACGCGGCTGACTACGAACAATTTGTTATTTTTCGCGCACGTTTGAAAAAAGCCGTTGTGCACGACCGCAGGTTGCACTTGAGCACCGTCGAAGCGAATGTAAATGAGAATCCTCGTAACTTCTGGAAGTGGCCCAAACTTCAGAAACGCGGTCCGTTCATGTCGCCTTCTCTCAGTGACGGTCACCCTTTTTACTCTGACCCCCCAACCGTTGCAAAGATGTTTGCTGCGCAGTTTAGTTCGGTGTACGACGGTACCAGTAACACTACTGCTTCCGCTGATTTCAATACCACACCGTACACTGATGATTTGCCTACATTTGTTATCACTGAGAGTGATGTAAGCAACGCGATCCGCAGGTTGAAACCCACAACAACACCTGGCCCTGATGGAATTCCAGCTATTTTTCTGAAAGCTTACTCTGATGTTGTTACACCTGTACTATCGTTTATTTATAACTTGTCACTGAGATGCAATAATTTCCCTAGTCACTGGAAGTCATCCGTTGTGATTCCTGTCCACAAGTCAGGAGACCGGCACATTGCGACCAACTACAGACCGATCAGTATTCTATGCGCGCCTTCTAAGGCGTTTGAGCACATCATATATATGCACTTGTCGTCGTTTTTCAAACGCAAGCTCGTTGACTCTCAACATGGCTTCATGGCAGGCAGATCTACGGTAACAAATTTGGTATCCTTCATGTCTTCCGTTGCCCCTGTCGTCAGTGCTCGCGGTCAGATTGATGTTGTCTACTTCGATGTGTCAAAAGCTTTCGATTTAATGAGTCACGGCCTCCTACTAGATAAGCTACGTACATCCGGTGTTTCTGACCCGCTTGTTGCATTCTTCGAGTCATACCTAAGTCAGCGTTCCTGTTCTGTTTTTGTCTCGGGCACGTACTCAGATGCATATGTTCCCACATCTGGGGTCCCTCAGGGATCCTCAGCCTCAAACATTCTACTCTACTTCAATATGCGGATGATTTCAAATTAATGAAAGCGATCTCTTCGGTTTCCGACTGCTTACAGCTACAGGCAGATATATCCAGTTTACTGTCATGGTGCAGTGCCAACGGTCTCAATATTAACAGCGCAAAGACGAAGGTTGTCTCGTTCACACGCAAGACAAATATCTCTGTGTTTCGATACTTCTCCGACATTGAAATATGTCGTGTTGACAGTATTCGAGATTTAGGAGTTATTTTTGATGCCAAGCTGCTATTCCATGAACATGTCGCAGCGGTTCGTTCTTCCGCCCTTCGTACGCTGGGCCTCCTGTCATATACATGCAAAGAGTTTCAGACTCCTGCTGTCTTCGTTAAACTTTACAAGTCCTATGTTATTCCCAGGCTTGAATATGCCTCTGTTGCTTGGAACGCACTTTCAGGTACTGATACAAAGCGTCTTGAGGCTGTACAAAAACGAGCGCTCCATATCATACACAATGTTTTTTTACGAAAAAAGTTATTGTATGACTATGACACACTATTGCAATATTTTCACCTTCACCCACTGGCCACACGTCGCTCTATCGCCGACGCCCTATTTCTGTACAAATGTGTCCATGCCCGTGTTGATTCGCCACTTCTGCTGAGCCTCCTAAACTTTTGTATTCCTAGCGCGGCTTTTCGTAATCCACCAGTCTTCTACGTTAAACGCTTCTGCCCCAGCGATCCAATTACCCGATGCCAAATTCTTCTGAACTCGCTTCCCCCCACATGTGATATTTTCCACGCCTCCAGCGCATCCCTTAAACGCGACGTTATTTCTTTCCTTCATCAGTGAATTTTCAATCGTGATATTCTTTCCTTTGCTTTGTACAGTATATCGTCTCATTCCATCTTATAACTTATGTGCTGTGCGTAATCTATGTATTGTAGTTTTGTTGCTGATATTTCATTGCGTGTACTGCGTGTTATACTTGTCTGTAAATATGTAAGTACGTATGCGTGTTATGTTTGTAATGTACCTCTGTTTGTATCCCTCTGTACATAATTATTTGTGTGTTTATGTCTGTATTGTATCCACTGTGAGTTATGTGTATTGTGTGCGCCAACACCATGGCCTTAGCGGCCGTTCTTGGGCACTAATAAAAATTATTATTATTATTATTATTATTATTATTATTATTATTATTATTATGGCTCAATGATGCGCGCGGACGCGAATGAGTTCAGTACTCCTGATGTATGTGCAGCAGAAAGAACACAATGGCATAAAGCTCTGCATTCGTTTATAGGGTCGGATGCGAAAAGCGTCGTCCAAGCACCACTCCTACGGATGATATTAGAAAGGCCGATGGCAGAGTTGCTATTTCTGGAATACCGTACATATACTGCCGCAGAAGTGGAAAATTTCCCCTCAACCGTAGCATAATATTGGGCTCGAAGGACGCTAGGGGAGCTTGGTCTCTTCCTTGACGAAGGTTTGAAAGACTTACGAAGGTGGGTGCCACCAGTAGAGACCAAGAGGCTTCCGGCGGCGTTGCGTCCTTGCCTAGGAAGCCAGCTACGAGGCCACTGACGTTCATGTGTGTTCTGTGCGCCACACGATAAATGTCGCCTACAGGGCGGTGTCAAATCTTCCTGAGGGGCGGCTGCCGGCGATTCTGCGAACGCAAACGGAGAAAGTGCCGAACTGTTTCACACTCACTTAGAACCTCAATCGGGAGTTCACCAGCTTCATCTAGGGCTTGTCGTGCTTCAGCCATTCTTGGTATTCCAAGGCAGGGAGGAAGGCTTCGAGCATGCGTGAGTTGATCGATTTCTGTCTCGGAGTCATTTTTGTTTGGTAGTAAGGAACTGCATTGACAATTAGAACACCGACGGGGTTAAAGGCCGACTGGAGGCTCTAACCCACAGATTGGAGCGGTTTCTTTTCAGAACAGGTCAGGGATTAGTTTCGATACTTTTATCCACTTCCCCCGGCTATAGACATTACCGTTCAGTACGACGGAAATATATTCCAACAGCGCTCAGGATTCTGCATTCGGTCGTGTGTCGCCCAGTTACTCAGTGAATTTCTCTATTCCATGTATAGACCGTTCGCTAGAACATGAGTTGGAAAGATTTCTCCTACTTCACATAAAACAAAATAACCGTCTTATCACAAGGAAGGAAAAACAAATGAAGGCTGGGACACTTCCTCCTTTAGACGCACTTGTCGCGGGCGCGTTTTTGCGAAAATCAAGCAGGCGGGGCTAAAGCGTAATTTTCACTAATTTTTTGCGACTATTTCTGTTGAGATACTGTGCATAGTTTTTGTTATGTCTGCGGTTATTTGAGGAGGACATCATATTTCTGTAAAAAAAAGTGAGTTTCGCTTGGCAATTTTCAAAATTCAATTTAAAAAATCAATTCACCGTAATTAAAAATTGTCCAAAGCCTTCCCCAATGATGGCAAAAGTTTCCAGAAGGTAAATGTCGAAAGTCCGACAATCCTCCCGCGAGTACGTCGCCAGTTATAATTTTCTATCACCTTAGGTGAAACATCCTGTATATACTGGGTGTCCCAGGACACGTCTAAGTGAATTGATAATTAAAAAACTACGCCACCTAGAATCATGCGGTCAACGGCATTTGTTCTTACTAAGTTTTCGCCACCTCCTGATGTGATTGTCAAGTAACGCAAGTTTAATTATGTAAATTTTTGCGAACTGAACTCCGAAATTTGCCAAGGGAAGGTCACTTTTTTACCCCACCACTGTGAAGAGCGTGCCGAATTTACTCAAATTCATGATAATTGAACGGGATATCGAGGAGCTATACCATCGAAAAAAAATTGCCGACCATCATACTCTGCAGAGCTCCCAGAGGATAGCGCGCGTCGAAGTTTTCAGCGCAATCGTTGTCAGTCCGACGTAAGGAAGTTGGAAACCCAACCCACACTGGCTCCATAGAAATATATAAGACAGGCATGGCTTACCGCGTCCGGCTGCCGCTGGGAACACGCCCTCCCTCTCCCAATGTCAAGGACTATCACTTTTTCTACTGTCAATCTGTGGGATGGGTTTGAGACCTCCTTTCGTCGAACTGACAGCGATTGTCGTCAAAATATCGTCGGGCGGTGCTACGAAAAGCATGATGTTCGGCTGTTTTTCGCATGGATAGCTCCTCAATATCCCAGCCAATTATCATGAATTCGAGTAAATTCGGCACGCTCTTCACCTTAGTGTCGTAAAAAGTGACATTTACTTGGCAAATTTCCGAGTTCAGTTCGCAAAAATTTACATAATTAAACTTACGTTACATGACAATACTCAGGTAATCAGGTAATGGTAATCAGGAGGTGGCGAAAGCCTAGTATGAACAAGTGCCTTTGACGGCATGTGTATAGGTGGTGTAGTATTTTTATCATAATTCATTGACGCGTTTTCTGGGACAACCTGTATAGGGACTGTGCGACAAACTGGTGGTGCCCGGAGAAAGTACCTTGCGTGATAGCCGCCGGGTAGCCAGCTTTGTTTACATGGGAAGTGCCAGCGTCTTTTTTTGCCACACTGGAACTGTTGCATCGCTAGCTGTGCCAGCACCTAAAAGGACTCTTCATTAGGGACCATATGTTTCATTTCTCGTGATTTCTATGCTTCCAATACCACCGAGGGCACTGGACTCGCAGCGAATACCGTTCGTGACGCGCGTTCGGCCATTGCACGTCTCATGAAAACGAAAAGCGAAATGCTGGAATCTTTTTGGCAGAACCCGGTCAGCGCCCCATTTTGCTGCGGTAAAAAACTGGCGCTACAGTCCCGGAAGGAATTACGTAAGACCAAGTGTAGTAAAGTTGGTTCCACGTCAATCTATCAGTAGTATGGGATGGACTCTCATAGTGCACAACGCTACAAGGCTTCTGGACGCCATTAATTAGCAATTAGAGCTAATTGGGACCCCCCACATTATTCAGCATCATCCAATGAGTCATCACACTAATTGGGGAACGTCTAACTCGTGTCCAGACCACGCAAGCGTTGTGCACTACGAGAGTCCATAAAAAATAAAAAAATAGATAGAGAAATAGAGTGGAGAGAAGGACTTTAGTTCAAGATCAACGACGCCATCTTGAAGAAAGTGGCCCGGAAAGGCCGCTGTTGAAGCAGGTTGCAAAGCATCGCAGCTATGACCACCAGTTCAGGACATCCTGTGACGTCAGCTGTGACGTCATCATGGCATGTCTGGGCCAGTTAGGACAGCTCTGGACATGCAAGGAGAAAAACACTCGTAATACAGAGGCTGGGAAAGCAACAGTATGCAAACCATCAATACCTAACAAGAAAAAACAATTAGTTACACAACAAATGAGCCCACCAGAACAGGAGCGCAGAAGGATGCGACTGCTCCATCCGAGAGGCAGGCAGAGAACTGACTCGTAATGGTTTTTTTTCTCCTGTATAAAGCCCCGCAGCTGCATCCCGTAGTGGTTACTTTCTCAACTAATCTCACAACAAAATTATTAAGAATCACGCCAGCGCTACTCCCGTTCCCAAGGCAGAAGATGATAGAAAATGCCGGGGATGCCCGGACAACAGCAACCAGCACCCGACGTGCACGGGCACGACAATCGCAAACAAAGCGGGAACAAAGTTGACGAAAGCATTAGTTACACAACAAATCACCTCACCACAGCAGGAGCGCAGACCGATGCGACTGCTCTCCGTGACAACCAGCAGAAACTGAGCGAGCGCGGGGAGTGCACGTCTGCTTTCTGCGACAGCAGGAGAGAAACTGACTGGGGCGCCGCTCCGCGGCGGCTACGCATACGCGCTCCTAGCGCCCTCTGGGGCGACCACCTCCGAGAGGCTAAGAGTTAAGAGCATTCCTGTGCCCCCTGCTGGCCGTTCTTATTGGTCGTGAGGCTAAGAGAGAAGAGCATTCCAGCGCCCCCTGCTGGCCGTTCTCATTGGTCGTCACATCATCCTATTGTCTCAGGGCTACCCTGTTTTTTTCCACTAATGCTCCTTTGGTCAATCTACAATGAAGCCACAGTATAACGTCATCATGCACCTGCGTGGCTCAAGGACGCGTACGCTCTAGACAGGGGACCTATTATTTATTGAATCACTATCCCATGGTTCTTTCCTTTATTCTTCTATAACGATTGAATAGGAAACCATTGCAGAAGAGCACCATGCATGAAAGCTGATCGTAGGAATTCCAAAGTTTTACTAAATGAGACTTGCAAAAGAACAAAATATCCTAACACGTAACTCCATCAACGACAAATAAGAGGACTAGGCACTCAACAAATCAACACAGAGTACGGGTAACCAGGAGCGCAGAACTCAGGGCAGCACTATCGTCAAGACAACAATGTTCCTTGTCAAAAGAGAAAAAAATACTAAGCGTCAACAAAGGAAAGCATGCATATCGGGGCATGTCAGGACACGTCAGGACAAATCGTACGACTGCTGGGCAACAGAGGAAAACAAACACTTGAACAGAGTGAAAAAGGCACTCACCATCATTTTTCCCGTTACCGCACATCGCTACGAAGCTCAACGTCTAACACAAGATGGCAGCAACAAGATATTAGCGAAGGGTAAAAATTGCAACACTACTGCACAAGTCTAGACATGCGACGTCGAATGCGAAAACACTGGTGATCGGGGAAAAGGCCTAAGCCTGCGGCGGATCATCATAGAGCATACACGACTTCATTTTCCTATTTTGCGTAAACTAAACGCGGTCTGCTTGGAAAACGACGTACAAATTTTCTTAGGGAGCAGAGAAATATATAAATTTGTACTCCGTGCTCAGATACCATCATTTCTGCTCAAAAACCTGCAAAATTAAGCTCTGCTTACTTCGTCAAGATATCGAACACCCAACAAAATCAAACAAACAACCCCACTTCCACTGGTAGAACACTATTCAGCTTTTACGCAGGAGGCTTTCTTCTACATAAAAAGTAGAGAAAATAAGAAAAGAGCAGCGAAATATTACACGCACTTTTGCTCGCATAGCTATAAGAGAAAAAAAAATAAAAGAACGACGCACACGCTAATAAACTGTGACAAAGACACCCTTTTCTGCTATCAGATAATTATTGCATAATGCTAAATACTCATTTGCATTGGCCCTGCATGAAGAAGCACAGGACAGGGATACACAATCTATCTTAAGCGAGCGCGGAAAGTCACTTCTACTCGAACAGCTTAATACCATAAAGTCTGAATTTTTGCAAAGAAAATAAAGCCTGAACAGCGCTACGAAGGTGACAGACACATACTAACAAACAAACAAACACTTCTTCGAGTCTGTATTATCTTTTAAAAAATAACGAAAGCACACATAAAAAAATCAAATCGGCTAGGTAGCCTACCAGACGTTGTGCCTTAAAGTTGGCTGCACGCAATGCGCGGAAGCATGCTGTGAAGCCAACTTGCGGTTTTGCTGGATGCACATGAAGTCCGATTCCAATTGGAAATCGCGCTAAGGACGTGCCGAACGTGGAATTTTCGCAAGATTAATCCCAATACCTGGAATTCTGTTCATTTTAGCGGGAATGCTGGCGCTTGTGCTCCATTATTCGAAATTTTCGAGTATTCGAATTTCTCGATTATCAAATTTTCGAATACGAATAGGGTTCGAATATCAACAATATTCGAACAATATTCGAAATTTCGAATATTCGCACACCTCTAGTGAATACTGACACTCAACAATATATAACAAAAAACAAACAAATTCAATTCTCATGAACTCTCCTCTGCCGAGCGGCTTTCTCCTGCTCTACCTGGATGGGGAGCAGGGAAAAGGCTTAAGTCGTACCACTCAGGAATAATCGGAGAATCACCGCTTATCGCTACGCGGCTAGCGCTTGAACAGCGCTACGAACGTGACAGATACATACTAACAAACAAACAAACATACAAACAAACAAACAAACAAACAAACAAACACTTCTATTCATTTCTATTGATAAAGGCGTAAACCACACTACAAGAACAAAGCACGCTGCTTCAGGAAAGCGTATCAAATGCATCGCAACAGGACCGGCTCTCATAAAATAGCCTGCCCAAAACGAAGACTTCACCAGGTTCGCGAGGTAATTCCATTAAAACCGCTCTCGGTCTATCCTACAGATAGCATTGCAAGCGCTGCTACCCTTATTTTTTAAGCCACTATTCAACGCAATAGTACATAAATGTATCACTCGTGTCGCATGAAAAGGCACACACAAAGAACTTACTTGTCAAGTGGGATCCCTGGTTCAGGAAAGCGCGCGCGCCCGCGCGCACACATACACAGACACACACTCACATTTTCACACTCACAAACACAAAGTCTATTCTCACAACCACATAAATTCATATTATTCCTCAGGTCAATAATTATCCTACCATCGTCAAAAGATGGCTCACAGATGTATGCGATCGCAAAGCGATAGGTCCTCGTTCCGGATGTAATAGGATATCGCCACTCGGCCGACGCGAACCAAAAAAGAAAGAAAGGAATGCGCGTTCGCTATACCTCCACAAAGAAAACGGTGCCGTGCTTCTACGCAGCGCTCATCATACAGGAGTGAATTGTCTTCTTCGTTTTCCTTTTATTTTCTTGCACCCATATATTTTGCAAGAATACTATAGAGCAGAACGGACAAATGTGAACATCATTCGCTACACACTGTAGCTCTCATCATTTTTAAACCAAACCACTTAACATGTGTTCATAGGTCTTCACTAAATAGGTGAGCCGATAATGACTCAAAATGAAATGAAATCAAATAAAATAATAATTCCAGCATCGCTGGCTGCTCGGGGAAAGGGATCGCACGCGTCCAAACCGCGAGGCCCGCGTTGCGCTCGCACGGGGAATCGCGCGCGTCGCGTCCCGAGAACGGGTCCGCGCGCGGCTCGCGTGGGGCGCGGTTCGGGAGCACTTTTTTATCACTTAAACAGCAGCAGAGCTCACCATTGTAGTACCCTCGCGATAAATCTTTTATTCCAGCGCCAGCAGACCCAAGCAGGGTACCCAAGCTTGCAGCCAGCGATGCTGGAATGATTATTTTATTTGATTTCATTTCATTTTGAGTCATTATCGGCTCACCTATTTAGTGAAGACCTATGAACACATGTTAAGTGGTTTGGTTTAAAAATGCTGAGAGCTACAGTGTGTAGCGAATGATGTTCACATTTGTCCGTTCTGCTCTATAGTATTCTTGCAAAATATATGGGTGCAAGAAAATAAAAGAAAAACGAAGAAGACAATTCACTCCTGTATGATGAGCGCTGCGTAGAAGCACGGCACCGTTTTCTTTGTGGAGGTATAGCGAACGCTCATTCCTTTCTTTCTTTTTTGGTTCGCGTCGGCCGAGTGGCGATATCCTATTACATCCGGAACGAGGACCTATCGCTTTGCGATCGCATACATCTGTGAGCCATCTTTTGACAATGGTAGGATAATTATTGACCTGAGGAATAATATGGATTTATGTGGTTGTGAGAATAGACTTTATGTTTGTGAGTGTGAAAATGTGAGTGTGTGTCTGTTATGTGTGCGCGCGGGCGCGCGCGCTTTCCTGAACCAGGGATCCCACTTGACAAGTAAGTTCTTTGTGTGTGGCTTTTCATGTGACACGAGTGATACATTTATGTACTATTGCATTGAATAGTGGCTTAAAAAATAAGGGTAGCAGCGCTTGCAATGCTATCTGTAGGATAGACCGAGAGCGTTTTTAATGGAATTACCTCGCGAACCTGGTGAAATCTTCGTTTTAGGCAGGCTATTTTATGAGAGCCGGTCCTGTTGCGATGCATTTGATACGCTTTCCTGAAGCAGCGTACTTTGTTCTTGTAGTGTGGTTAACGCCTTTATCAATAGAAATGAATAGAAGTGTTTGTTTGTTTGTTTGTATGTTTGTTTGTTAGTTAGTATGTATCTGTCACGTTCGTAGCGCTGTTCAAGCGCTAGTCGCGTAGCGATAAGCGGTGATTCTCCGATTATTCCTGAGCGGTACGACTTAAGCCTTTTCCCTGCTCACTTAAGGAAATTTGTGTATCCCTGTCCTGTGACACAAATGCGTGTAATTTTTCGCGGTTCTTTTCTTCTGTCACTGCTTTTACTCAGAATGTAGGTGAGGGGGGAAAAAGTCAGCATCCAGGTAGAGCAGGAGAAAGCCGCTCGGCAGAGGAGAGTTCATGAGAATTGAATTTGTTTGTTTTTTGTTATATATTGTTGAGTGTCAGTATTCACTAGAGGTGTGCGAATATTCGAAATTTCGAATATTGTTCGAATATTGTTGATATTCGAACCCTATTCGTATTCGAAAATTTGATAATCGAGAAATTCGAATACTCGAAAATTTCGAATAATGGAGCACAAGCGCCAGCATTCCCGCTAAAATGAACAGAATTCCAGGTATTGGGATTAATCTTGCGAAAATTCCACGTTCGGCACGTCCTTAGCGCGATTTCCAATTGGAATCGGACTTCATGTGCATCCAGTAAAACCGCAAGTTGGCTTCACAGCATGCTTCCGCGCATTGCGTGCAGCCAACTTTAAGGCACAACGTCTGGTAGGCTACCTAGCCGATTTGATTTTTTTTATGTGTGCTTTCGTTATTTTTTAAAAGATAATACAGACTCGAAGAAGTGTTTGTTTGTTTGTTAGTATGTGTCTGTCACCTTCGTAGCGCTGTTCAGGCTTTATTTTCTTTGCAAAAATTCAGACTTTATGGTATTAAGCTGTTCGAGTAGAAGTGACTTTCCGCGCTCGCTTAAGATAGATTGTGTATCCCTGTCCTGTGCTTCTTCACGCAGGGCCAATGCAAATGAGTATTTAGCATTATGCAATAATTATCTGATAGCAGAAAAGAGTGTCTTTGTCACAGTTTATTAGCGTGTGCGTCGTTCTTTTATTTATTTTTTTCTCTTATAGCTATGCGAGCAAAAGTGCGTGTAATATTTCGCTGCTCTTTTCTTATTTTCTCTACTTTTTATGTAGAAGAAAGCCTCCTGCGTAAAAGCTGAATAGTGTTCTACCAGTGGAAGTGGGGTTGTTTGTTTGATTTTGTTGGGTGTTCGATATCTTGACGAAGTAAGCAGAGCTTAATTTTGCAGGTTTTTGAGCAGAAATGCTGGTATCTGAGCACGGAGTACAAATTTATATATTTCTCTGCTCCCTAAGAAAATTTGTACGTCGTTTTCCAAGCAGACCGCGTTTAGTTTACGCAAAATAGAAAAATGAAGTCGTGTATGCTTCGTAGCGACGTGCGGTAACGCTACGATTATTCCTGAGCGCTCCGTGTGTTTAATGCGTTGTCCTCTGTGCGTGCATGCGTGTGCTTTTTCCCCTGATTTGTGACGTCATCGTGGCATGTCTGGGCTTGTTTAGCAGTGTTGCAGTTCTTCCCGCCGCTAGTATGTTGTTGGTGTCATGTTGTGCTAGCTGCGTGGCGATGTGTGGTGACCTGAGGTCTTAAGCCTTTTCCCTGCTCACCTAAGGATATTTGTGTATCCCTGTCCTGTGCTTTCTTTACGCAAGGGCAATGCGTCTGTGTATGTGGCACTATCAGATACCAGACATGAGTGTCTTTTTCTTGGTTTATTGGCATATGCTTCAGGTTTTTTAAGTCAAGCACAAGTGTGCGCTTTTCGCTGCTCTCTTCCTCAAATCACCGATTTTACGCAGAAGAAAGTCGCATGGTGCAGCTGAGAAGAGGGTTTCTCTGATTGTTTGTTAGATGTTGTTAGGAGCTCGGTATGTTGAGGAAGTCAGCTGTTAAAGGTATCCGTGAAGAAATGCTTGCATCTGAGCGCAGGATAGGAATTCCTGAAGCACGGCACCCTCAGTGTAAATTAATTATTTTGGATGTGAGTCTGCTTCCCCGCATGACAAGGCTGAAATGGGAAGAGAGAAAAAATTGGAGCGCTTCATTAATAGCGATCCAAGTAGTAGGGCAATTATAGTTTCCATAGAAAGTAGAATTTTAATGGGCTCCTAAAATTATAGTTTTGTAGTAGTTTTTCTAAACTGCAATGCAATAATCATTAATATAGTATAGGAATGCCGTCGTGTTCCCGTAAAGGCGTTCTGTCTTGTGCTTTCGCGCCTTTTTGCTCGCAATGCGCGAATGGAACTTTGCCCCCGGCTTTCGCGCCTTTTTACTCGCAGGTGTAGCCTCAGACAACGAATGTATGAGCATAGAAAGGGTCATGTATTACATAAGCCTGGAGGTGATGTTGAGTGGTCTCACTTATTATTTTAAAAGACCAGTGGCAGTTTACTGTAATTCTAATGACCATGATGAGCCTTTGGGGTGAAAATCGTTAATATGCGGGGTGCTTTTTTGTTGAATTTTAATGAGAGAATCAATGTCATTAAGAGTAGGACAAAGGGAATAATCTTGCGATTCAATAAATAATAGGAGTCTTTGCCGGTGTCTTCTTCAGACAGGATGTGATGACGTCACGCAGTCTGTAGCAAATCATTGACCGTTACTGGAAGAAAGTGTGGCAATAGAAAAATAGTGTGTACTGTCCTGGGCAGATTTATGATGAGCACTGTTTTTGAATAAGAGGAGTGCGTGTGCTTAGAAATAGTTTGATGCTGGTTTCCTTCTTTGTTTCTTTTCGCTTTTTCCCCCCTTGTCTGACAAACATGTGCTGACATGCCTGGGCTTGTTCTGACATGCTTTCCTTCTACATGTGTTTTTTTTTTCTTTTTGTACAAGGAATATTCTTGACGATAGTGCTGCCTTGAATGGGAGTAGAGCTATTCTTAATAATTTTGCGATTCATTTAGTTCAGAGAGTAACCGCGAGGGGGACAGGTGTGTGACTTTATGTCTTGCTGAACCATTTTTTTTCCTGTACAGTAAGACTTTGTGAATGAAATGCTACAATCTCCTCTTGTCTATGGTGTTTTTCTGCAATAGTTCCCTATGCAATCATTATAGTAGAATAAAGGAAATAATCTAGAGATAGTGATTCAATAAACAACAGGTGCCCTGTCTAGAGCGTACGCGTCCTTGAGCCACGCACCTGCATGATGACGTCATACCGAGAGACTATTGTTTCAGGTTGACCTTGTCTAGAGGAGCATTAGTGGAAAAAAACTGTGTAGCCCTGAGACAATAGGATGACGTCACGACCAATGAGAACGGCCTGCAGGGGGCGCAAGGATTCACTTCTCTCTTGGACACTGACGGGTCTCGACACGCAAATTCTGCTCCTGGTAATTGCGTTGGCCGTCAGTGGAAGTGCGTAGCTTCGGTGGGGTTCTGTCTGTCTGCCTCTGATGGGGTGCGGATGTGTGGTTCGTCACTGGTGAATGGTGTTCGACGATGCAGGTGGATTTTGTGACAAGAGCGGATTTACAATGAGGGAATGCTGTGAACGGGAAAAATGATGGTGAGTGCCTTTTTCCCTCTGTTCAAGTGTTTGTTTTCCTGTGTTGCCCAGCAGTCGTACGATTTGTCCTGACGTGTCCTGACATGCCCCGATATGCATGCTTTCCTTTGTTGACGCTTAGTATTTTTTCTCTTTTGACAAGGAACATTGTTGTCTTGACAATAGTGCTGCCCTGAGTTCTGCGCTCCTGGTTACCCGTACTCTGTGTTGATTTGTTGAGTGCCTAGTCCTCTTATTTGTCGTTGATGGAGTTACGTGTTAGGATATTTTGTTCTTTTGCAAGTCTCATTTAGTAAGACTTTGGAATTCCTATGATCAGCTTTCATGCATGGTGCTCTTCTGCAATAGTTTCCTATTCAATCGTTATAGAAGAATAAAGGAAATAATCATGGGATAGTGATTCAATAAATAATAGGTCCCCTGTCTAGAGCGTACGCGTCCTTGAGCCACGCAGGTGCATGATGACGTCATACTGTGGCTTCATTGTAGATTGACCAAAGGAGCATTAGTGGAAAAAAACAGGGTAGCCCTGAGACAATAGGATGACGTCACGACCAATGAGAACGGCCAGCAGGGGGCGCAGGAATGCTCTTCTCTCTTAGCCTCACGACCAATGAGAACGGCCAGCAGAGGGCACAGGAATGCTCTTCGCTCTTAGCCTCTCGGAGGTGGTCGCCCCAGAGGACGCTAGGAGCGCGTATGCGTAGCGGCCGCGGAGCGGCGCCTCAGTCAATTTCTCTCCGGCTGTCGCAGAATGCAGACGTGCACTCCCCGCGCTCGCTCAGTTTCTGGCTGGTTGTCACGGAGAGCAGTCGCATCAGTCTGCGCTCCTGCTGTGGTGAGGTGATTTGTTGTGTAACTAATGCTTTCGTCAACTTTGTTCCCGCTTTGTTTGCGATTTTCGTGCCCGTGCACGTCGGGTGCTGGTTGCTGTTGTCCGGGCATCCCCGGCATTTTCTATCATCTTCTGCCTTGGGAACAGGAGTAGCGCTGGCGTGATTCTTAATAATTTTGTTGTGAGATTAGTTGAGAAAGTAACCGCTAGGGGATGCAGCAGCGGGGCTTTATACAGGAGAAAAAATACCCATTATGAGTCAGTTCTCTGCCTGCCTCTCGGATGGAGCAGTCGCATCGTTCTGCGCTCCTGTTCTGGTGGGCTCATTTGTTGTGTAACTAATTGTTTTTTTCTTGTTAGCTATTGATGGTTTGCATACTCTTGCTTTCCCAGCCTCTGTATTATGAGTGTTTTTCTCCTTGCATGTCCAGAGCTGTCCTAACTTGCCCAGACATGCCATGATGACGTCACAGCTGACGTCACAGGATGTCCTGAACTGGTGGTCATAGCTGCGATGCTTTGCAACCTGCTTCTTGAAAGCGGCCTTTCCGGGCCGCTTTCTTCAAGATGGCGTCGTTGATCTTCAACTAAACTCCTTCTCTCCACTCTATTTCTCTATCTATTTTTTTATTTTTTATGGACTCTCGTAGTGCACAACGCTCGGGTGGTCTGGACACGAGTTAGACGTTCCCCAATTAGTGTGATGACTCATTGGACGATGCTGAATAATGTGGGGGGTCCCGAGGAGGAGGAGGAGGAGGAGTGTCGTTGGGAGGAAACCCGAGAGGTCTGCCTGCCTGATTAGGCGGCATGTTTCTCGGGAAGGGAAAGGTGGTGGAGAGGAGGAGAGGAAAGGGTGAAGTGGAAGACCGAGCGGAACCCGCTCGGGGGGAGGATAGCTGCGTCCATGGGCCGACTTCAGGGGAACTGTGCTGGCATACGCCTATTACACATCTGAGGGAAACCCAGGAAAAACCCCAGACGGCACAGCCGGCCCGCGGATTCGAACCGCGGACCTCCCAGTCTCCAAGCGCACGCGTTACCGATGCGCCACCGGAGCTGGTTGGGGGGTCCCAATTAGCTCTAATTGCTAATTAATGGCGTCCAGAAGCCTTGTAGCGTTGTGCACAATGAGAGTCCATCCCATACTACTTCTATCATGATTACTCAGGCGCTGCCAATTAACTCAGTTCGTTGTTGAGGTAGAAAACTACCAGTGGACCAATTATCGAGAGACAGAATGACAACATGACTGAACGTCGAATAACCTCTGTTGCGGTGACCCACACTGTTGCTCTGCACCTGTAGAACCATCTGAGCACGTTGCGCCACTTGCTCCAAGGCAGATTTAGAACAAATCGCAACAAAATGGCAAAGAGGCCTCAAGAAAACGGACAACGGACATCCTTCGTATGGTACTCCGTCCTCGCAGTGTGCACAGGAGGATTGTGCTTTCGGGTCACCTTCCATTAAACCATGAAACAACTACAAAGAAAAATAACTCCGTACGTAACTCGTAACCGGTTACTGGTAACTCGGATACGGAGCACATGCGTGTCCACAAGCATCTTGTCGAGGGCTAGGTATACCATTGACAATGAACAAGAGTTAGAAATATTGTCGGTGAAGAAAGGGTGGGGCACTAAAAAGTGTCGGTATCGGTAACGATGCGTTACCATAAATTTGTAACGGAAATACTTTTCCGATATCGACTTAAGAACGTATCGCGATACGCACTCTGATACCGAAAAAGTATCGATTACTGTAACAGCGTTACTTGTAAGGCGATACGTACAACACTGCCTAGCGCTTGCCGATATATTCCCGTCGGCATCAAGACAAGAGACGTAAACTGCACGGTGCTTCTTCCGCTACATAATATCCCATTTCACCTTAGTCTAAGTACATAGCACCGGCTCAGAAAGTCCGAACGCGGGGTCGTCATCACATCCTCGAAAGCGGTCAACAGTAGGAGACGTAATGCAGGGAACGACGCGTTCTACTGTGACAGTATCGCATCAAAATAATTTCCGGGATCACAACCCAGTCAAAAAAAATGAATGGGTCCAGTTGGAAAATTCCGAATTGGTACCAACTGGTTGTGCTCAATTGGTTCCACTTGTGTTTTCGGCTACCCATTGGTCTCATCCAACTGGATCCAACTGGCGCCCCCATTGCAATTGACTGGCATACGAACAGTTACCAATTGAAAACATACTGGCCTCCCAGCTCGATCCAATGGGTTCTAGCCAACCGAACCATTTGGCACCAACTGGCCTCCCACCTCGATCCAATGGGTTCTAGCCAACTGAACCATTTGGAGCAGTTGGTGCCAACTGGCCTCCCAGCTCGATCCAATGGGTTCCAGTCAACCGAACCATTTGGACCAGTTGGCACCAACTGGCCTCCCAGCTCAATCCAATGGGTTCTAGCCAACCGAACCATTTGGACCAGTTGGCACCAACTGGCCTCCCAGCTCGATCCAATGGGTTCTAGCCAACCGAACCATTTGGACCAGTTGGCACCAACTGGCCTCCCAGCTCGATCCAATGGGTTCTAGCCAACCAAACCATTTGGACCAGTTGGCAGTAACTGGCCTCCCAGCTCGATGCAATGGGTTCTAGCCAACCAAACCAGTTGGCACCAACTGGCCTCCCAGCTCGATCCAATGGGTTCTTGTCAACCGAACCATTTGGACCAGTTGGTGCCAACTGGCCTCCCAGGTCGATACAATGGGTTCCAGGTAACCAGACAATTTGCACCACTTGGCACCAACTGGTCTCCTAGATCAATCTAGTGGGTTTTATGCAGCCTTTGGATGCAACGATTTGAAAGCTATTTGTGTCCAGTGAGGAATAACTGGCAACTCGTGATTTACTGACTGGTACCTTACTCGTCATCAAAATAAACCCAAATGGTAAGCTTATTTGGTAAACCCAACTCGAAACAAGTGTTTATCGAATATGAGCCGACTGACAAAAAAGTGTACTATGCAACTGACAGCTGTCAACACTTTGTTGTCGCCTCGACGAAGAAATAGTACAATGCACAAGTACACCGCTAGGAGATGGTGGAAAATAGATGTGAATTTATTATACGGATTTTTTTGACTAGAGTTAATGACTGTATAGTAGCATATTGATGGAGAGCTGAACTGTGCTGCCAGACATATCAATAGGGTGCTTCAGTGTCCCTTGAAGGCCTGAAAACATATTCGGCAATAAGAGCTTGGGTACATGCTTGGTTGTCGAGCTGCCAACAAAGCATACTGTGCTGCTGTTACCCTCATATTCGATAGTATTTACCTTTTTGTACAGTATCGCCTATTCCACTGGAGTGCTTCAGTGTCCCTTCAAGCCCTTAAACTATATACAAGCATGAACAGGATTAGCATATGTTCACTGTACATCTGTACACATAGCGCGCTGTAGCGCTGTGCTGCCTTCATGTTCAGTAGTATCTACCTCCTCTAGCAAACGTTTTAGGCACTGTCATGTGCAAAGACTCTATATGAAATCTAAATAGATTTTAGAGGAAAGTAAAGTGATTTCCACATTGTAAAATTATCAGTGTGGCCCGATGGTCATCTGTGGAACGTCTAAAATCCCAAGCGCTGGGCAAAAGACAGAACACACGACAGAAAAGGACACGACGATTATTAAAATGCACGCACAAGCACTCTGCCTGAATATGTGCCGTACCGGAACCCCGAAGCGTACACGCAAATGTATTTTCTGTTTGACTTGAGCGGAATAGTCAAATGTCACGTGCTGTGTGTCATTTTCATTGATGACACGCGACACAAACCGAAATCACACTCGAATGTCAGAACGTTTCGACTGGGTAGGATTTATAAGTTATAACAACGAAATGTCAGAAGCGAACATACCTCTATGAGTCCGGATCGGTGGGCGGTGGTAGCCGCAGCTGACGTCCGGGTCTGTCGAGTCAGTATAACGTCGACGACGGCATGAATACTAAAGTTTACGAGCACACGGTTAGTATTCAGGGGTAGTCATTCATCACGAACGCACTGAATTACGCGGCTGAGATGTCACCGCGTCTCTCGTGGCCGTTGGTCGCTCGCGGATTCAAAAATGCCAGTAGCAGCCAGCCGCTTTACAGCACAGTTTCGTAAACAGCAGCGATCATGGCATACAAACAAGATCAAAATAAATTGTTTTTGCTGATATACGCCTAATTAATTATTGCGGTATTTTCAAGTACATTGTATCTGCACTAGGTCAAGAATTGGTATCACGAAATGAACAAAAAAGGATGGCTGCAATATATCGGCTGGATATCACTCAGAACATGGCGGCCGTTTTCTTTCTTTTTTTTTTCTTCGGAGGGTTGATTTTAATTGATGACGATGATCTGGGTGTTTTGTGATGCACAAACTAGTTTGTTTAATTATATACTTTGAATCACCATCCCCGCGTATCGGCAACATGTATGGAACGTTTACGTGATGACAGTTTAAAATTTGAAAAATAATTGGGAGTGCCAGTTAGATTTCCAGTTCGCAATGGTGGTGTGTCCAATTGGAACTTAGGAAATTAAACATTAGTTAATTATTACAAAGTAACTAAGACCCAGTTTGTCAAATTGGGTGGTCAATTGAAGCATGTGATGTGACAGAAGTATGAGTATTGGAATTTCAGTTACCAATTAGCATGAACCGTATGTGACTCCAGCGTCTAATTGCTTATCCAGTTCAACATTGACTGAGCAGTATACAACTAATATGGCCAGGAAGCCAGCTGGAGTTGGAATTTGGTTTATGAATTCCAATTGGGCAGCCCAGTTGGAACCGAAGTGCCCAGTTGGTCCCCATTGGTTTTTGTATTGGTCTAGTTGATTCCAATTGCAGCTTCCAATTGGACCTTGACTTTCCAATTGGCTGTCCAACTGGAGTCCAAGGAGCCAGTTGGACTTCCCAATTGGTTTTAAAATTTCCAACTGGACATCCAGTTGGAATTAAAAAATCCAATTGGCTTTTGTGTTGGTCCAGTTGAGTCCTATTGGTACCAATTCAAATTTCCAATTGGACCCATTCCTTTTTTTTGACTGGGAAGACATCCAAAACGGGCACAGAAAGAGCGAATGCGTTGTTTACGAATGGTTTGGTCAACAAGCCGTTGATCACAGGCGCGCCAATCTTTACGGTCACGTGTGCGTTGACGTATACCGTGACGTATGGTCATAACCTGTCCATGCAGAATGCATTGCGTTCTCCCGGTTCGCTTTCGTCTATGGAACAATACACTGGGGGCAACCCGTGGTTCCTGCAGTTACAGTTCCGACGCATTGCCTCTTGCGACCTAAAGTGATTTCAGCTCGCTATTGCAGGCAGGAGAGTGGAGCGCACTCTTAAAGGGACTATGAAATGATTTTTTTTTCGTTTTCATCAGAAAGAAAACCTTTTTCCTAGTCTAGAACCAAAATTTTACCTTCATCATGCCAGGAGTATTCTCGCGAGCGAATTTACACGGAGCGGCGAAGGGAGGACAGCTGGCGTCGCACCCTGGCGAGCTGCCGAGCGAAGACACAGCGAGTAACTTGACTGGACCACGGCCGGCTCGACTACACGTCATCGTGACGTGTCGTGGTGTCGCCAGGAGCATGCGGCGTAGGATCCCGCGTATGCGTTCATCGGGAGTGGATCTCCATGACGGCAGTAGTATAGCGCCGTTACGGACAACGACATCCTTTTTATATTCCAGTTCTAGGAATTTCTAATCCACCACCCATTTCTAATCCAGGTCAAGCCAGGTCTAATCAAGGCTTCACCACTTCCCAAACGGAACAAAACTTCCTGTGGTGCTCCTCGGGATATCCTATCCTGGCAATTTGGATCTCCCTCGGAGACAGACATTTTTGCGACAGACGTCGCCCACATCTCCGAGTGGCCATGGTTTGGACTTCCCACAAATATCCATCGTTTGTCCTCACAGGAAGTTACATGGAGATGCCGGGACGTTGCACGGACTTACTTGCGTACGTGCTCAGGGCCCGGTAATTTTTTATTATTATTGATACATTTTATTGAGATGCTGAACAAGTGGACAGACTCCTACTAGGCGTTTCTTTCTGCCATTTTGTTTCAGCTTCGGCCACTGCATATTTCTTTCTCAGTTGATCCTCTTTATTTCTATGTAGTATTTTTGTTACGCATATTGAGCGTGAAGTTTTAAAAAGCAAAAAAGGTCTTGCAACCATGAACTTAGAAAGGTAGTGTGTATTGTCGTCAAGCAGGAGAGCTACCTATGGAGGTAGACCCCTTAATTCCACACTACCATTCACTAAATAGGGGAGTCACTAATGATTCAAATAAGATAAAATATCATTCCATCATCATTGATTGCAAACTTCACGCAAGAATAAGCAACTGCTCCGCGTCGTATTTTTCTTATCAGAAACACCAAATCTCGCCGTGTTAAACACCAACAGCAACGAAGACTAGGCAATTTTGTATTTATTTTTATCGTTTCCAGCAGCTCATTACTTTGTGCGAGTCATCAAAAATTAAAAACTTCTGATCTGCTGCTGTTAAGGTGATAAAACAGTTCCCTCGAAACACGCCCCCACGTGAGCCGCATCGGGCCTGTTCACGCAGTTAGGACACACTTGCTATTCGAGCAGAAGTGTGTGTAATTTCTTATTTTTCACTGTCGCTCCCCAGGTAGCACAAAAAGTTGCAACAACGTTGCCTGAATGTGTCCGATGTGAGAGCAACGTTTCCAACAAAAAAATGACGCTATTGCAACGTTCTCCTGGAAACCTTACATGCTCAACAAAAAAGAGACATTGCTGGTACGTTGCTTTAGAAACGTTACGTTTTCAACATAACGAAACAACACCACTACGTTGCATCAGAAACGTTATCTAGATATTCCCTCAGAACATAACTGTTACGTTTCACAGAGCTCACACTGCAACATTTTAAAATAGAGGAATTGGCCTGTGTTTCAAAGAGAATGGGATTTCCAATTGATTTAATGGGATCCAACATGTTGCAGAGCCACCAATACAATAAGTGAGATGCCCGACGCTGAAGGAACGAGTGTAATGGCGACAAACGGTACATCATATTCTCAAATTAAATAATAATATGATTAAGAAGAACGCCGTATGTCTGTGTAGCAAATTAACTACTTTGAGGAACCCGTTCAATTCTAATGAAATTCCAGAATACGCATGATACCGCAAGTATTGCAAGTAAAAACTGAACGTAAATCTGAAATTAAAATTTATTTTCAGTTGAGCAGACGGCCGTCGGCCGATGTTGTCAAGGGCTGGCCGCGGACGCTCGCCATGTCCGAACTGGCGCGTCGTAACACAACACGCACGTTTCTGCGGCGCACCACATGTCCGCATTGAAAATAGTTCGTGTTATTTCAAATGTTTGTGAACATATCTACAAGGGTACATGTACTGTGATAACTTCGTATTACACCTCTTACTTTAAGCTATTGTTTCTGCATTTCGTACAACATTCCTGTGCACGTAAGTGGAGCATTCGACAGTCGTCAACGGTCAGTCTGCTACGAAATGTCGAAGTGTTCGGTTATGCGCTGTGTCTGACAAGCAGTTTGCGTCATTCGGGCTTCATTTTGAGGATTTTATCCGTTTCTAAGGTATGTAGTTGATGTGTCAGGCATTCCCGCTGTTTCTACGTCGTTTCTCATATTTTTACCGCTGCTCGTAGGCAATACGACCGCTGATGAGAGGAGAGCGAGATGTTCTATCAGAGTGTTACCGCCCGCGCTGTGAGCAACGGTATGTAATGTATTTTGACGCCCAACATGGTGCTGTGCTAACATATTTTGAAATTGTATTTCTTGAAGGTTATGCTCGTGCGACGCAGCTGGCATAGGTGCATCGGCATTTGTCAGCAGTTTGTCAAAACGGAATCTCGCTGAAATTTGATGGCGTTAATTTTCACGCAAGAAACGGAAGCTGGACGGGCTATCGCGAATCACCTACGAAACGCGAGCATGACAGAACTCACTGCCTCACGTCTTCAAGTTCTCTTGTTTTTTCGTCAGGACTGTTCAGTCATTGGGGACACATATCCCTATAAATCTACTCATCGTTGATTGACGTTGTGTGTGTTGGTGATAGACAGTATATGCTTTCAGAACATGTAAGTTTTGAACCAGGTTTCTACTGTTGTTGTTCTATGCGTTGCTAGCGATTTTCAACTGCTTGGTGAATATTCCCACATAAAATTTGAAACATATAAAATCATCTGAAATAGCTTTCACATTTATATATATCACTTGTAGTATTTTCACGTCTACTGTATTGTTATATGTGCAAGAATAAATGTTCACACAGAAACGGCATCAAGTGTAATTTCTTTTTACAGCTAAAACATGCTTTCTGCTCCATTTCGTTCCCATTGACATTTCAGTGATTTATTTCGAAACCCACTAAACGATTGTTTCTTTCAATACCCCAAGAACACACGCGGTCCTCAGGATGTCCTCAAAGTGTCATCACGTCCTCGTCCGTGATGGGATGAACGAAGGAGGTTCACAGGCTGTCATCATAGGAGCTTCCAGTGATTGTCATTTGCGTACATCCTGCGGTCGTCAACCGGAGGACAAGCACAGGAGAAGTAAATTATTTTAATACTGCGTTGTGTATTTTAATACCTGCTAGCCAGTATAATCAACTTCCCGATTTATTTCTCATTACCCAATACAATCAAAGAAGAAGTGCTCATGCATAAATAAAAAAAAACGACCAAATATAAAATATAAAATAGAAAGAGATAAAGGGGCGCACATACTGATCGTCGGATTTTAAAGGAATCCGTCCATGTGCAGCGTTTGACGTGCACCAAAATACAGTTTGCTAGACCTTTCACTGCGGTCTTGTTGCATGAGTGTCCGCAAAGGGTCCCTGGCAGGAGGTTGCGCGGAGCCTTTTATTTCCGAAGAGACAAAAAATAATAGTGTTTCACTACTCAGGCTTCACTGTCTAGGCATGCATCAAACCAAAGCAGTAAGAAACACGGACACTACCTTGATAGCTATTTAATACTCCAAGGAATTTCTCACTTCATTGTTGGTTATGTGCGAAATCAAGTTAAACTTAGATACCTCACCCTTTGTTTTGACTGAGATGCGAAGAGGACTCCCGAATCTGCTGAAGTTCGGAAGACAAGCAATGGCTTGTATCTGTTCTGTCTTGGAAAGGAAATGCTGCTGCATCATATGCCTTTCAAAGTGGTTTCGCAGGTTTTAGTGACCTAGGGGCCTTTTATATATCGTTTTTTTGCCTTTTAAACTGTGCCACTCATTGTTTATGATGAGAAATACGCTGAACGAAATACAGATGAGAAACCACGAATGGTAGCTGGTGACCGAGGTTGAAAATATATAAAAAATACGCACACGCTGACTGGGTGCTGCAAATGTGCCCTCACTTCCCAAAATAAATAATTCACTAAGGTATCTGCTTGCTCCCAGAACTGTACTAGCCGCGTCATTTGGTAGCTCCCATAGGAGGTCCTGAGGATATAACGGGGAGTCTCACTTTGTCACATTTCTAACAAATTGAGGACTTGGTAGGAAAGTCCTGAGGATGTTATCCCTGTCCGTTGGTAACTTTCCTCGGACGTACCTAGGAGGTCATTGTGTTCTTGGGGTAGGTATTTGTCCAAGATCGTTGATTGGGAATGGCTTTTGATTACTTTCAATAAGAATTGGGAATGCGATATCTACTTTAACTGAATCAGAGATCTGGGCTATTTTGAAATGGATTATTTTCAGCAGTAAGGCAGCTTGAATAGTGATATACTGTACAGTATATCACTGTTGAAGCTTCTTGACTGCTGGAGACAGTCCAGTCCAAAACAGCCCAGAAATCTCATTTGGTTAAAGTGGATATCGGATTCGCAATTGTCATTGAAAGTAATCAAACTTTCCCATTCGCAATCGACGATCTTGGACAAATACCATATTGAGGAAATGCTGTAAAGTCATACATTGTTGTAACGTTGCACATGTAGACTACTGTAACGTTACAAAATTTACGCTGAGAGGACATCACAGAGGCATACGTTGATGTGATGTTTACAATGGATGTTGCGGTAATGTTGCAAATAAACGTTGCAAATAACGTTGAAGTCGCGGACATTAGCAACATCTGAACAATGTTCCAAGCTGACATTTAGACAACGTTGCTGCAACTTTTTGTGCTACCTGGGTCGTTGTGTCTGTGTTGTGTGTGTGTGTGTGCGTGTGCAACTGTGACCCCACTTAACCAGTAAGTACGATGTGTATGCCTTTTCGTGTGACTCGAGTGATAAATTTATTTGGTATTGCATCAAATGTTGGTTTAAAAATAAGGGTTGTTGCACTTGCATAGCAGTGGCTTCTTATTGCAATTTTCGCCCGTAAAAAAAATCAGCGTATATCGTATTATGCTGCGCGAGTAGAAGTGATTTTCCCAATTCGATTTGTGTACCCTTGTCTTGTGCTTTCTTTACAGAGTTCAACTCGACTGTGTATGTAGCATTATGCAATAATTATCTGATAGCAGAAATGAGTGCCTTTTTCTCCGTTTATTAGCATGTGCTTCAGTTTTTCTTCATTTTTTTGCAGTTATAGCTATTCAAGCAAAAGTACGTGTAATTTTTCATGGCTCTTTTCTTCTTTCACTGCTAAAGCAGAAGAAAATCACTTGGTAAAGCTGAATAGTATTCTATCACGGAAAGTAGGTTTGTTTGTTTTTGTTTGTTTGTTTGTTAGATTTTGTTGGGTGCTCGATGAAGTAAGCAGTGCTTAATCTTGCAGTTATGGGTATTTGAGCAGAAATGTTGGTGTCTGAGCCAGGAGTAGAAATTCCAATAAAGCACCTCTCCCCCAACAACACACTGTCATCCCAGGGATATCCTAAGAGCATCATGCATGGACGGGGGTGACATCCGCAGGACGGTGAATCTGATCCTCAAATCATCCTCAACATATAACGTCCCTATGGCATCCTCAGATCATCCACAGATCCTACGTAAGGACCACTTGAGGATACTGCTAGAGCATTTCTAGGATGCAATTTTTTTTATATTCATATCTCTTTTTCAGTATGCGCACTTATAAAACACCCCCAAGTCGTCAGAGAACCCATATCGATGTTTTCTTTTTTATTTATTGCACAGAGAACAGTTGCGTACTGACTCTGACTCCATGCTTCTTGGTTAACTGCCAGAATGAAGCCTGACTGTTCCTTTCTAGTACATAATGGACAATAAGCCCAGACGCACTCCGAAAGGTATTAGGAAATATCCAAGGTAAATATAAATGGTAGCGAAGGCGGGGAAAAATACGAAATCTGTGTTAGCAACCCTTCGCCCTTCATGATACACATGCGAGCGTGGTTGTTGAGGGGCAAACTACGAAGGAAAACAAAAATAATTTAATCGGAGGCGCGAATAATGTGTGTACTAACGCAATATGCATGTTTTTATTATAGCAACTCGCGCGGTCTGCCAGTAATACATAAGATTATAGACAGAGCCGTCTCCATGTTGTTCCTGTCCCTCTCCATGTTGTTAGCTACGAGTTCATCGTATGTCGGCTGCGCACTTTGTGACTGTTCATATGTTCATACCGTTTTCTTCTTCATCGTCGTCTTTTCAATTTCAAACCACCAAGTCGAACATGGGATATAACTTGGAGGAATGCCACATTTCAGGACAGTAGCCAGCTATTGCTTTATTTGAGTGTCAAGAATGTGGACAGTACTGACTTTGGAGCTGTCGGTTCCTCTTCCAGCCTTTGCGACGTTTGTGGGTGCGTGTGAGGAAGCCTTCAAAGCCAACGTCAAGACATTCCTCACCTCCCAAGGGGTCAGGTCCAAGCTGTGTGAAGTGTTGGACACACTTGTGCCAAAGACATTGAGTTTGTATTCTTCATCGGTGTATGATGATCTATTTTACTTATTTCTGGGGATACGACGTACTGTTCTGGTTTGCACGACAAAGGAAGTACGAAATAGTACGTTACGTCAGAACTAAGTTCGTCTCTGCATGTTGTAATGTAACCAGAAGTTTTCTTTCCATGCAAAATGATATGCATGATTCTGTTGTCTATCCAGGGCTTTCAGTTGTAACCTAGATTACACATGGTCTCTTGTAATTATTTCAATCCTGTGTAGCATACGATTCGTCAAAGTGCACTTTTGCACATAGCTCCTTACTGTGTTATTTGTATTTTGACAGCCATGCAGAGTTCAATAGTCGGTGCCTATTATTTATATGTTTAGTGTATGTGCACCTGTGTACATAGATCCCTAGCACGTAATTTTATATTTTGAATCCTGTGCTGAGCTGTGTGCAGTAGTTGTGTGCACTGCCAGTATGTAGGCGCAGTTATGTGCAGGGCTAAGCACCTTGTGCAGCTTGAAGATCTACACCACATGGCAAAATGTGCACAAAATAGCAGAAGCACAGAACATTGTTGACGGTTTGACATGCCTTTAATACAAAAATGCTGTTGTAATCAAAGTAGAAGTAGTCATCAGCAGGGTGTGTACACACTGAACAAGGTTGTCATTGCTGGAAGCTGATATTATTGTGGCTGTTTTGCAAGATAAAGTATCACAGACTTCTAAACTGAGCTAATGGACTTGTGCCTTCTAATTCGCCCATAGCATTCGTTACAATGCCAAAAACTGTGGGCAGACATAGCAGCACACAGTATGCAAATATCATATAATGTGATCTTCAAGTGCAAATATGTTCATTTCCACCTTCTTTGTACGAGACATCTGTGGAAAGATCCAGATGTGCGTGAGGACAGCTATAGCAACATGCATTGGACATTAAGGTCCTGGGCCCCACCTGTGTTTGCTGGAATTTGTACGTTATCCTTTCGTGCTTATTCAGCACATAGATTGTCTAACTGGTTATTTTGCACATTATTTTGTCGTGGGTATTTTTGATGAAAGATGGATGTCACTGAAAAGTCACTGTGTTGCAGCCTCAGAATATCAATTGTCTCATGTGGGTATTTATACTGTTCACAATGGCATGGCGAATGTACCTGTGATAAAAGAAAACAAGCCCCCACCTGGTCTCCTGTGTCCTTTGTTGCACGGATGTCGTTAGTGTTGACTCTTCTCTGTTTACAAATTGTTTAGGAGTTTTTACTCTTGGATTTGCTTTCAACAGCGATTGTGATATTCCGCGGCTCGACATCGCGATGGAAGGAATGCGCGGCGCCCGCCCGCGAGCACCCGGCCCGCGAGCACCCGGCCCGCGCTATACGTAATGGTGACGTACAAGGTGACGTCATTATGACGGAATTTGTAGTTTGCCCCGCAACGGATGGATGGCGCTGACAGTCTTTATCATGGCCGCCCTTGAAGACGTGGTGGCCAATGCCTACCATTTATATGTACCTTGAAAGATCTTCCCGGAAACAACACCGAAAGGTATTCTCTTCCAAAGCTGAAACAGATACTGTTTATTGCTTTCACGCGACTCTCCGTACATTCGAGAGCCATGCTCGTCTGCGACACAAAACAAAAGGTGAGCTGTCTATGTTTGTTTCGATTACACGAGGAAAACTACTAACAGCAAAGAATTAATTGAAGTATTAGCTCTACATAACTGCAAAGTCTATGTTTCTTACTCATTCTGGTTTGAGAAATTCAGGTGTGGCCTTTGCAAGTCAAAAGCAGAAAGACAGAATCGCACGTTTCTATCCTTTCCACGAGGTGGTGGTGATGGTGATTGGGCTTGCCGTTGTCGGCCTCACGAGAAATGCTCCATGTATCATAGACAATCATCCTTTTCGGAGGCAGATAATTTTATGCTGGACCACCCTTTATTTCAGAAGAATGTCAATCGAGTCCAAGTATCGGCCGGAAAAAAAAAGTGTTTAGGGAGTCTGAGCTGGTAAACTAAACAAAGTAATATTTCTCGTCCCACTATCTACCCACAGGGACGGGCATAGGACATACCTGAATGACTCTTCACAGACTGTCCGCGAGTGTCATCCTCAGGATGTTCTGGGGATACACCTTGAAGGACGAGGACACGATGATACTGTGGGGACATCCTGAGGACCGTGTGTGTTCTTGGGGTCCTTGTGCATTCCTGAGCTGCTGTGTGCGCGCGCGTGTGTGCTTCTTTCCTGGTTTGTGACGTCATCATGGCATGTTGGTGCTTGTTTAGCAGTGTTACGATTTTACCCGCCACTAGTATCTTGTTGTTATCTTGTGCTAGCCGCGTAGCAATGTATGGTGACTCTGCGATTATTCCTGAGGTCTTAAGCCTTTTCCCTCATCGCTTAAGTGAATGTGTGTACCCTTGTCCTGTGGTTTCTTTAGGCAGGGACAATGCGACTGTATGTAGCATTATGCATTAATTATCTGATAGCAGAAATGGGTGTTTTGTCAGTTGATGGTAGTTTCTTAGCATGTGTTTAATTTTTGTAGTCATAGCTATTTTGCTATTCAAGCAGAAATGATGGTATCTGAGGGTTTAACGCTGAGGGTAGAAATTCCTGTCTGAGATGAATCTGCATTTCACTGCAATTTGTTTCATTTAAGTAATATTATTGAAATTCCACAGCCACTGTGAACAAAAAGGGATGGTTGTGTGCCTGCTCACGGAAGCAACTTGCATATCGGAATGACATGTGATGAGAGCGAACTTTGCGCTCAGGTGCGGCAATGGTGTAGGCGGACGGAGCATTACGTCAAGCCAAGGGCAAGCTGCGACTTGAACATGCAGAGCAAGTTCTTTTTAGGCTATGACGACTCCCCGCACGGTGCATGTTGGGGCATGCAGCGAGGTCACCGCTATATAAGTGGGGAGGCTGTGTAAAGAGGCAGCAGTCTTCGCATCGCTTCGGGAGTGTGCGGAGCTCGCTTCAAAAGTAAGTATTTTTCATTCACGCTCTGTGGTGCACGTTTTCTTAGTGTTTCTTCTTTTTTTTTTCAGTGCCTAGATGCGTGTTCTGTTTTTTTTATCCTCATGATATCGGTGATGATGAGCCATTGGAAGAGAATTCACCATCTTCTCCAGGCATTTCACCTGGCACATTGCATGCTCACGTCGAGCGATTGCATCCCTATGTGGACATTTCCTTCCTGCCTTTCTTTCAAACTGATAGGGCATTTCGAGGTATCGTCAAAGCGTTTGTGCTATTGGCATCTGTTCACGATCTGGGAGTAGAGGACATGCGACAATATTTAATGAACCACCTCCACAATATAATTGCTATTTTGCGAGCACAAAGAATAACCTTTAGATTTTGCATTTGTTCTGACGTTCTAATGATGAAAGAAAATCGAGGGGATATAACCGCACACATAGCTCATTTTATGGCGCTTGCTCGCGAAGTCCACACCGATGGAGCTATTGCAAATACTTTGATGGACGTGATTCAGGAGTCCACCGGGCGCATTGAAAATTACCAGCGTGAGGGTAGTGGGTTTGTATCCACTGACGTCCAAAAAGTTCAAATGTGTATTTCCGCTGTGAAAACTAAAAAGTTTGGATGCGAGGGGGTACTTCCCACAAATTTGGCTAAACGCAGGAACGTGTTAACGAATATCCATTTACCAGCACACAAGGAGGGTGAATGTTTTAAATACAATACACTCGCTCTCCTGCATCCACAGGAAAGGAATTCGTGAAAAAAATGTGAAAATTATGCAGCAGATTACTGGTGGCCAATCCGCTTCCTTGTTTCATTCTCTGACCTGGATGAATTTGAAGTCCAAAACGGGATATCCGTGTATGTTTACGCCTGTGTCGATCAGGGAGTGCACGTGTCGCGACCCGCAAAACTGGAATTCGATAAAAAAATTCATCTTTTGGAGGTTGATGAGCATTTTTTTGGAATAAAGTCCCTCAAACGCTTGTTGACAACAAGAAGTAACCATTTTGTATGCGAACGCTGCACACGCTCTTTCGTGAAAGAAGAGAGCATGGTGAAACATCGACGCCTTTGCATGGACGTAAATGAAATCCTGTTGGAATTTTGCGAGCCGGGAAAAAATTTTGTAGAGTTTACTAAAATACAGTACATGCAGCAGTACAACTACGTCGTTGCATTGGACATTGAGAGCGTACTCGCACCCAGTGGTGTTGACATGCAACGTCACATTACCTCAAGCTTCTGTGCTGTGCTCGTGCGTACCCATGACTCAAAGGTGATGCTCATTAGAACACACCATGGGAAAGATGCGGCAAAGCAGTGTGTGTTGGCGCTCATGGAAATGCGTGATGAAATGATTGCCTTGAACGCCTGCCCCGCTGCAATGGTGTTGAGCGATGAACAACAGGCCAAGCACAGAGCTGCCACCCACTGTGCATATCGTAAACGGGAATTTGAGAAAGACCTACCTCGTGTCCGGCATCATGATCATTCGAAGGATTGTACTGAGGGTGAGACAAATTATATCGCGACACTGTGCAACTCCTGTAACGTCGCGTGCACTACCAGACAAAAATTGCCGATCATGTTCCACAATTTGTCTTATGATCTGGCTGGACTGTTACGGGAATGTCACATTCTCTGGTGGAAGCGACCTCCCTTCATTGTGGCCAGCTCCATCGAAAAAATTCGTTCGTTCGAAATTGGTACCTTCCTCTTCAGAGATACCATGCAGTACCTAAATTCGTCCTTGGTGGACCTCGTGGAAACCGTCAAATCCATGGGGGTTGCCGAGGCATTCCAATGCTTGAAGCAGGTATTTGGAAAGGACTACGAAATTTTACTTCGTAAAGGTGTATTCCCGTACAGCTATGTCAGTTCTTTCGCAGTTTACGATGAACTGACCTTGCCAGAAAAATCCTCATTTCGAAACGATCTCACGGGGGAGGATATAAGTGAGGAGGACTACCAGTGAGGAGGACTACCTATGCATTGCTCGTATTTGAACATTTGGGATGCTCAAATTTGAGGGATTATAATGCATTGTACCTGAAAACGGATGCCATATTACATGTGGACGTGATGCAGCACTTCCGACGTCTGTGCTACAGCGCGCGCGGATTGGAAGTGCTTCATTGTGTTTCTCTGGCATCCTATTCGTGGCAATGCGCCCTAAATTACACGCAGGCAAAATTGGAATTGATCACCAAAGAGGACATGTGCAGAACCATTGAATCGGGCGTTAGAGGCGGGCTCTGTCAGGCGAGCAGGCGTCATTTGCAGGCTAACAACCCGCTGTGTAGTGGCTATGATCCCGATAAAGAGGAGGTGTACATATCATACATAGATTGCAACAATCTTTACGGATTTAGTATGATAAAGCACCTTCCCGTCGGTGATTTCGAATGGGTCGAGGATTTTATGCGTCGCCCCACGGATTCAAACGTGGGGTACGTGTACGTATGTGACTTGGAGTATCCAAAATCTATCCACACTCTAACGGGGTACTTCCCCCTGGCTCCCAAGAAGGCAGTAGTCCCAAAGGAAGGGCTCTCGCCATTCCAGCGAGGGCTTCTCGAAGAATTAATGTATCTAGCCTGCTAACAGCAAAAAGCTGTTGCTTACGTGCAAGGACAAAGTCGAGTACGTTGTTCATTACGCGCTGCTCGCACTCTATTGTAGATTAGGCATGAGGGTGACAAAAATTCACAAAATTCTAAAATTTCGCCAGGCGCCATTCCTGCGTCCCTACATCGAGGACAATGTTGCCAGACGTGTTGCCTCGGGCACGACATTCGAAAAAAACTTCTACAAACTCTCAAATGATGCAGTCTTTGGGAGAACACTTTTAAATAAATTTAACATGCGTGATATTCGAGTAGCCTTCGATAAGGAGACGGCGAGTCGCCTCGGGAGTCGGGCAGAATGCATGAGGATGGAAATTTTGGCATTCAAAAGCGAAACTGGTAGTGTACCTATTGAGGAAGTAGTCTGTTTGAAATCTAAAATGTACTCCATCAAATTAGCTGGAGGAAGGCAAATTGCAAGAGCTAAAGGGGTCGAAAAGAATATTGTACACAAGCACCTCCTCCATGAGACGTACTGCGATACCTTGTTTAATCACATGAGCGTATAGAATGAACAAGTATCAATCGTTGGAAAGAAGCAATGTATGTACACCATCAGAAATGTCAAAAGAAGTCTGATGGCATACGACGACAAGAGATACCTGTGCAATGACATCGACTTCTATCCTTATGGAAGCTACGAATATGGTAAGTTTAAGTGGGTGATATAAATAGTGAAGCCCATAATGTTCTTTCATCTCTTCAGAAGATGGCAGGAAGAGAATTAATGCTTCTGTCACGTGCTGTTCTCTCCTGCGGTTTGTGTCTGGGTCATGCACAGAGAGGGATGAGTGCCTGGGTGATCCACATAGTACCTATGTGAAGAACACTATGGATGTTAGCGGAGATGTACAGCGTGTATGGATGAGTCCCCAGGGAGAACTACAATATCTCCGGGACTGCCATGATGTGCTCAATAAACATTGAAAACTATTTACCATGTTTTTGTGTCCCAACTATTGCCGAGAGTCGCCCCAGGCTAAAAAAAAATGCCCCCAGACCAATAAGCAATTTGGAGGGAATTGTGAGCTGACCTAGAAATGAATGGGATTGATCAATGAGCGGTTGTCTATGATGCAGCTGGAATTATGAAGCAATATGCAGTTGAAAGCGTGTGACCGAGTAACTAGAGAGTGGAAATGACAAATGAGTCTATCGAGCACGTATGACAGGCAGCCAACAGGCCAATCACTAGGTTTTAGAAATGGATGGAAGTGACCACCCTCAGACCAATAAACAGGTGAGCGATTTGGAAGCCTATGAGCCGACTTAGAATTGAATAGAATAGATCATTTTGGTGTCTACGAGCGAGTGAGCAGATGTTGTGGCAACTAATGCTAGCCAATCACATAGAAATTAGATGGATCACCATGAAGGGGTGGAGCTGTGACGAACCAACCAGAGGACTTAGAAGTGGCTAGACCTGGATTAGAATTGGGTGGTGGATTAGAAATTCCTAGAAATGGATTAGAAAAAAGAGCGATTTGGAAGCCTATGAGCCAACTTAGAATTGTATAGAATAGATAATTTTGGTGTATATGAGCGAGTGAGCAAATGTGGCAATGAAGGGTAGCCAATCACATAGAAATTGGATGGATCACCATGAAGTGGTGGAGCCTGGATTAGACCTGGCTTGACCTGGATTAGAAATGGGTGGTGGATTAGAAATACCTAGAACTGGATTAGAAAAAGGATGTCGTTGTGCGTAACGGCGCTATACTACTGACGGCAGCTTCCGCAATATGGTCGCAGTCTATCGCAGTCGCATAGTCGCATCCTGTGGTTTTCGTCGACATGCCGAGACAATGTTGGATAGTTGGTTGCCCTAATTTACGTCAATATTCGCATGGCATCCAATGTCATATGCTTCCCAGTGACGAGACGGACAGCTTTTGAGGACACGAAGCAATCGCACCGCTGGAGTATAAACACGATGCGGTGCCATCGACTTCTCGTGCTTGTAGCGGACATTTGCATGATTGAATTTACGAAGGGTACGCTGAATCTCTTCAACGTACTGGATAACGAGCTCAGTGTCGTCTGAATCAAGATGTAGCACCATCACAATACCTGTCCACACCGGGGAAAGAACATCCACCTGAACGGCGCAAAAGGGTGAGTATTTGTTGTTATTGGGGATAACAAAGGCCTCTCAGTCTGTGTGGCTTAAATGCTATCACATATTTCAGGATTGCGTGAATGGGTTAATTCTCATCTGCGTGACTCTCTGCGCGGCTTACGGTGCAGAGAGTAAAAAAAGAAAAAAAAGGAAACAAAGAAGTTACCGAATCTAGTCCCTAAACTCAGGTGGTGCTCTGTTGATAAAAGTACACTTCGTTTAGCATGATCTTAGAAACCATACTTCAACAGCATATGTATGTAATATGTTGAACATACGTATCCGTTCTTTTCTCTTCACTCATCTGCTTTCATGTTTGCTGGTGACTTCCTCAGGGGAGCCTGAAATCCCTTAGGTGAGACAGCAACACCATTACAACCCACTATTCAGAGCAGACAAATGGTGTGCACCTCCTTCCCAGATTCCTCATTGATTCCTCTTTGCCTACCATTCGGGCTCTGTACATTGTTCACAAGTTTTTTTTTACCTTTTTGTTATTTGATTTACAGTTTGCTTTATCATGTGCACAAATATGGTATTGAGGGGGACATTTTCTTGTTTACACATCTTATCTTTTAATCATTGCTCAGTTGGATTATATCATTTGCATTCACCGGAAGTGGAGTTGTATACTGTGTTATTTTCTACTCTCAAACCAGGGTAAGCCCATTTGTATGGCAGCTGAAGTCTTTCACTGGGGTAACATGCCAGAACAACTCCAGCAAGTGCTCTGCAGGTCACCACTAAATTAAAGGAACCTACTTTTGATGCACTATGTCCTCATGAGATTTTATTCCTGCTGCAACTCTGCGCTTTGTTCCACATTACCAAAAAACAACCCTACCAACCATTATCATACCAGTGGTGTACTGCTATGTTCAACCAGTTCAACTTGCTCTGGCCATCCTGCAAGGCTGTGTAGCTACTTCAGTCCTTGTTTGCTGGTAACACTGGTGCCAATACAGTTGTTAGGTGAGCTGTGTGACAGTGTAAAATAGAACATATCCTGTATTCTATTACAAATACAAATTATGCATGTATAGCATATAATGTGTATATGCAGATGTTAGGCCTTAGTTATTGTACTATTTGAACTAAATGTCGACATTTCAGCTCTTTCAGCCTGATGCCTCCGTCCTTGACGCACATACAAAAGTGCCAATACCCTCGGAGGAGCCGGCACAGCTGAGACCTCTGTCCCGGTGGCAAATGGAACACTTCTTTCACAAAGAAAGCAGGTTTCGGCCAGAAGACCAACAAGCAGTTTACTTGAAATAGGACAAATTACTTGTCGTTTTTTAATTGCAAAATATTGGACATGCTATGTGGCTACTGTGGCTACTGGCAATGAAGCAGGCGAACTGGTATCGTTAGATTTTGTCTCTCAGTCTTAGGGTTATGGATGTATTACACAATATTGGAAACCTGGTTGAACAATAAATTTGTTAAACGACAAACAGCTATCAGAAATAAATACGATGTGCAGAATACTCTTATACAATTCACTGCAGTTGAGTTTCTATAGGCATAGTGGTTGGCAATGCTAAATGTTCAGATTTACGACGTGCTCAACGTTGAATGCAGAATACGTGACGCGCTCATAAATAAATTCTTGCACGAAACATATTCTTAGGCAAACAACAAGTCCTTCGACGGAAGGAAATAAGCCATCTGTAGAACAATAAATGCAGAGTAAATAAGAATCGCCTGAAGGGGCGAAGCTGCTTTGAATAATAACTATAACGATGACAAAGAACACGAATTGAAACAAAGTAAAACAAAACTTTAGACCACCCAGTCTTTTACGATAATTCGTGCAAACAAATCGAGCACCAAAGGGGGCATCTTCCAAATATCACAGTCGCACTTCACAACGCACTTCCTTTGTTGTGAGATTGCCAACTCGTAAACATAACTGCAACGCCAGGAAACCACCAGACACTTTCCAGTGGTGACGGCGATACAACCAATACACGTTGCGGTGAATCGCTAGAGGGCCACGTAACTCGTCAGCAAACCTCGCAAAGCCACGGAGGTGCTTGAGTTCCTTGTTGTGAACGGCCGCAGAGCAGAGGTCGAAGACATTCGATGAAAAAATACAGCTCACATGTCATACTTGCCAGCTCAAGTGTAAGAAACGATTAACACACAAAAGGCTGTTCATTATAGCCTGTTATCCGAACGCCTCCAACAAAGAAAACGTAATGCCTCAACTTCAACACTCAGACGCGACCAGAGACCTTGTGACCTTCTATCTGCGACTGGGAGGCGACAGCTACAGCAGGCTCGCAGCATTACTTGCCATTGCGCAACACCGGTGACGTAACGGGGCACAGAAGTGCGGTCCGTACAGTTACACACACCATCGACGGGAGAATGTGCACGGGAGAGGAGGAACGCGGAAGAACACTTCCAGCGCGTGCTTTTCACAGAGTGGAGTGATTTCGTCCGGAAAAACTTTGTGGCATATTAGTTTCTCGGCGGGAAGAACAGTTTCGACGAAAAAAAGTATGGGGGTTCGGAAATTTCATAGTCCCTTTAAAAGTGAACTTCACCACATAGCATGCCCGTGGCCAACCATCACCCCGAATGACAACGTTCTCGCACGGGAGGAGGAGCCTATTTTGCGCCGTGCACAATTGACACAAAATAGGCTCCTCGTTCCGTTTTCAACAAATCATGGGCGAGAACGTTGTCATACGGGATGATGGTTGGCTAAGAGCGTGCTATGTGGTGAAGTTCATTTCTAAGAGTGCGGGAGGCGTAGTGCGCGGGAGTCAACGGTGCCGTCGTATATGGTTATAACAGAAGGTTACATTTTCAATGCACTTATTTATTTGTTCTTTCAAAACAGCACACGTATACACACACTGTAATCTTACACATTGTCAGGAAGCCTGCGGCATTGTGGGTTGATCATTCCGGATGTCTGCAAGAGATGGACAAAACGGTTTAATTTTCAGATTTTTATCGGAATACTCGATTGGGTCAATAACAGTCAGCTGTCGCCCTAAAAGTCGAGCATGGGACAGCATACAATGATTAAATTGAAATAAGAGTGAACAATAATCAGCGGCCTAACCAGACCTCCAAGGTAGGGGGAGGGCTCTATACGAACCCCCCCCCCCCCCCCCGCTGATCCTAGGTACGACAACACACAATACTTCTGCATACCGCAGCATGCGATTGAAAAAAAAACGAAAATAATTCATTTGGACATCAATACGATTATACTGTGATGTCCAATGAGGTGGTGTCACGAGATTGGAAGGATTTTGAAAAGCTCATACTTTGGAAACCATTCAAGTGTGCCCGCTTAGACAGACGCCATGAACTAAAAGAACTTTCGCGATCGTCACACTGGTCACCCACCCCACCCATATATTATTTTCTCCTCGGATTTGCATGATTTGCGTGGGTCGATCAGTGACAGGCCCGCCCGTGGCTACGCCACTGACAAAAATATCGTATATGCACTGATGAAGTTGTCATTGGCCTGTAGTGAATAAATGACAGTTGAATGACTATGAAGCCACCTCAACCTAGAGTTATTCTGCGGTCGCGTTCACACGAATGTTCTTCGTGAGTTAAGGCCGGGTTTTACTAACGCTGATTAACATTTGAACCGAAATTAACGGTCCCTTAACTTGAATTTAACGTTTAACTATGCTTCACTGCAGGGAGTTATTGTCACTGAAATATTCATCATGCCGGCAACTGACGTTTGTATAAAAGCATTGATGTGAACTTCAAGTTTTAACAACCCTCGATCCCTGTTTAAAGCTAACCCACTCTCGTTAAACCAGGCTTAAGGCGCCAGGAAATGCCAAGTGCGTGTGAAGGTTTACGACGCTTTCCCTTCTCTCTCTCTCTCTTTTATGTTAGCGTTTACGACGTGGTATTACTGTAATGTCACGCGAGGCGATCGATCAGAGTACAGGAGAAATGGTCGCCATGCACGTCCCGCAGTTTTGATGCACATGCGATCGTGCAAAAGAAAAAGAAAACGTGTATCTTAATAGAACGCGGTCGCCCCCAAACCGTCAGTTTATACATTGTATTGCCCTCCATTCTCTCCCCCACTAAGTGCTCCAACAGAGAAACCTCCCCTCCCCCAATCCGAGGGTCGGGATTCGCCCATGGCTCAGGGGAGCATCCGTGCGATGATATTGTCTCCCCGTGCGTGGGTCATATTAAGATAATATATTGTAGCGGTGACGACGACCACGGTGGTGCGCTCTGCCCCTCACGCGCCGATATTCTGAGCGCCCTGTCTTCTCTGTATCAATGAAATGAAACGCAAATGCCCACTATCCTGAGGCTCTGACCCTTCGCGCTCCTTGAACGTGGATATCGTCGGACGTAGTTCCCAACTCAACCGTAATACTGGTATTTTCATATATAGTTCTGTTTTGTTGTTGGTGGCGGTCAGGCAATGATGTTGTAGTTGTTGTCTCATACTTTCTATGTTGATGAACCGTATTTTCAATGCAATCAAACCGCAATGAAACACCTGAATAAGTGGGTGTAGAGCTTTTATAACCCATAGACATCGGCCCAGAAAAAGATGTAAGGACAACTGTAACACCTCCCTATTGAAAAAACCCATAAGTAATTCATATAGGTCCTGTGTAAAATTATATAGGATGCTACAGGATCCTTATGGGTTATTTAGGAACCTATATAACTCCTGTGTAGGTCATTATGGGATCCTATACGAGTCCATGCAGGAGTCATGTAGGAGCCATAAGGTCCTATATAACTCCTGTGTAGGCCATTATGGGATCCTAAACGAGCCCATGCAGAAGTCATGTAGGACCATGCAGGACCCATAAGTTCCTGCATTGAGGAAGGAGGAGTTACACGGGTCCTATATGTAGACCATGCAGGAGTCATACAGGGTCACATACGGCCACATATGAGTCATCCTTTGTCGACCAGTTATAAGTCCATGAAACCCTGAAACAAGCAAGAACGTGCAGGAACACCCATATCAGCCCTCCTAAAATCAATATAAAATTTTTACATGTAAACATTTTATAGTGATTTTAGGAGGGCTGATATGGGTGTTTCATCAGTTATTTTAAGCTGCAGCTTAAAATAACTGATGTTCGATTCATGTTTGGAACATACATACAAGTCCATTATTGATCGACCAAACATCAAACATAAAATGATGCGTGCGTTCCATGCACACATTTGACATATTACACTACTCGGCGTTTTTCAACCGTCCAGTGGTTGTTGAACCCCATCCAGCGACATTGCTTTGTCACTCGATGGGTTTCCGGGTCTAATATCTTGGCCTGCAGCTGTAGTATCGGGACGCGGTTTTTTGTGACGAATTCCCGTTTCTTCCCCCTTCGCCTGCATGCTCGTGGCTTCTGAGAAATCCTGACAGTTGCCGAGATATTTGGAAATTCAAGGCCCCCGCCGGTGCTTCCGACACCTCCAAAGTCCCGTAGCTCTCGCCCCGTTTGTCGGATCGAGACCAAAATTTAGGTCCGAACAGGTCTGGAATAGCTCTACGACCGCTCAAATCACACTAGCAGCTGATCTCTAGTGGTTTAGAAGTTGTACGAGGAGACGCGTTAGATACGCCGTTTTTTTCGAACTTCGGGGCCCTTTTTCGGAAATAAGCTCGCGTCGGACATGATGTATCTTTGGAGAGTATACTGTTATCGACGCGGTGCACGTGGTAAAATTTACCACACTTTTCCAACTTTAGCGGTTCTCGAGTTACAGGTTTCCGCGTTTACTGGCCTCCCAGTACATGGGACCGACGGCTTTTTTTCCCCCAAAATGTTGCCCTTGTTGCGACATGGTCGTGTTTCCCTTCGTTGTGACAGTCCCGATGTGCTCTTTCAAACAGCGTTATTCCATAGACGCGCGAAGTTCCGTTCTCGCGATATCAGCTTAAGAGTATGACGATGCGACCAGTCTGGCTAGCGCAACTCTGAAACGCTTCCCACTGTTCGGAGTCTCAACTGGCATACCCGACGTCCGATTCACTCGAAATTTTGTGTGCATATGCTCTGTTCTCTGCTCTACAACTTTCTCATTCAAACCACCCGTCCATTTCCAGCGGTTAAGGCGTCATTCTCGAAATTCCTGACACCGACCAACATTTCCTGACTTTGTCCCCGTTTTCAGGTTCCAAGCTCGCGGCTGATGC